>NC_083848.1:1194034-1253085 GCF_015708825.2 Lethenteron reissneri
TCACCAATTCACCTGCGGAATTCGACAGGTGAGTGAGTGGTGTGACGCAGAGTCAGTCACGCACCTGCTCACGACTCACTCACCTATTCACCTGTGGCATTTGACAGGTGAATGGGTGGTGTGTCACTGGGTCAGTCACCTGCCCACGACTCACTCACCATTCACCTGCGGAATTCGGTAGGTGAGTGAGTGGTGTGACGCAGAGTCAGTCACGCACCTGCCCACGACTCACTCACCCATTCACTGCGGAATTCGACAGGTTGGAGTGGTGTGTTACAGAGTCAATCACACACCTGCCAACGACTCACTCACCCATTCACCTGTGGCGTTAGGCAGGTGAGTGAGTGGTGTGTCCCAGAGTCAGTCACGCACCTGCCCACGACTCACTCACCCATTCACCTGCGGCATTTGACAGGCGAATGGGTGGTGTGTCACAGGGTCAGTCACCTGCCCACGACTTACTCACCCATTCACCTGCAGCATTCTGCAGGTGAGTGGTGTGTTGCAGAGTCAGTCACCTGCCCACGACTCACTCACCCGTTTACCTGCGGCGTTAGGCACGTGAGTGAATGGCGTGTCCCAGAGTCAGCCACGCACCTTCACACGACTCACTCACCCATTCACCTGCGGAATTCGACAGGTGAGTGAGTGGTGGTGTGTCACAGAGTCAGCCACGCACCTGTGCACGACTCACTCACCCATTCACCTGCGGAATTCTACAGGTGAGTGAGTGGTGTGACGCAGGGTCAGTCAGCCACCTGCCACACGACTCACTCACCGTTCACCTGCGGAATTCGACAGGTGAGTGAGTGGGTGACGCAGAGTGAGTCACGCACCTACCCACGACTCACTCACACTATTCACCTGCGGAATTTGACAGGTGAATGGGTGTGTGACAGGGTCAGTCACCTGCCCACGACTCACTCACCCATTCGCCTGCGGAATTCGATAGGTGAGTGAGCAGTGTGACGCAGGATCAGTCACCTGTACACGACTCACTCACCACTCACCTGCGGCGTTAGGCAGGTGAGTGAGTGGTGTGTCACAGAGTCAGTCACACATCTGTCCACGACTCACTCACCCATTAATCTGAGGCATTCGGCAGATGAGCGTGTTGAATATTGATTGCGCGGTGGCAAAAATGTTAGCTACCTCGCCTGGTATACAGGAGGTCGTGCGTTCGATCCCGATGGTGACGCCTGCTGCTGTATATTTTGAGTTTGCGGTGTCTCTCTCTCCGTGGTCGCGTAGATTTTTCTCGAGTACTCCGTTTTTTTTCTATTATCCCTCCACATTTAGAAACACGCGTTCATAGTATTTGGCGGATATATATTTCGGCGTGACGAATCGCCAATTCGTTTTGGCTATCATTTGTCACCAGGTCGCATCTGAAAAAGAGCTGTACACTGAGTGGGACCTTACCTGGTAGAGTAAAGAAAAAATAGTTCATAGTTTAGTTCAGATTCTCATTTGCCAGAGGGAGTCACGTACGCGCCTCCTACTCACTCACCTGCTCAGCTGCGGCATTCGGAAGGTGAGTCTGTTGTGTATCGTAGAGTCAGTCACACACCTACCCACGACTCACACGCTCTCTCACTCACTCACCCAGACTCACACCCTCACTTACCTATGGCATTCGACAGGGTTTTTAACATCACAGAGTCAGTCATACACCTGCACACGACTCACTCACTCATCTGTGGCATTGGGCAGATCAGTGCGTTGTGTGTCGCAGAGTCAATCACGCACCTGTCCCGACTCACCGGCTCACTTAGATGCGCATTCGGCAGGTGAGTCTGTTGTATATGACAGAGTCCGCACACACCTGCCCACGACTCACTCACTCATCTGCGGCATTGGGCAAATCAGTGCGTTGTGATTCGCAGAGTCAATCACGCACCTGTCCCTACCCAATCACCCACTCACCTGTCGCATTCGACATGCGAGTGCGTTGTGTATCGGAGAGTCAGTATCGCACCTGTCACGACTCACCCGCTCGCTCACTGCGGCATTCGGCAGGAACTGCATTAACAGTCTGCGGAAGCAGATATTACAGAGCTACCTCGGAGAGCCCTTGTCATCTGGTCCACACGTAGTAGAGAATAACTGACTCTGCCTCGAGGCCCTCCCATACGAGAGTAATCGTCGTCAGATGGCAGTCAAGCCGCGCCTACGATTGGCCCTTCCGGCTATGTTACGGTGTGGAAGAAGTTCAACATACGTGCACACAAACCGACGTGTTCATTCTCATCGGCCATTTTTGTTTACGAATTGAAGACTCCATCTTGTTTTGATTCCTCTTCCACGCCTTTGTCCCACTCATGCTGGGGTGTTCCGCTGCACTTGCCAAACCTTCTCCACGCTGCCCCGTCCCCACGCTGCCCCGTCTCCACGCTGCCCTGTCTCCACTCCGCCCTGTCCCCATGCTGCCCCATCTCTACCCTGCCCTGTCTCCACTCTGCCCCGTCCCCACGCTGTCCCGTCTCCACGCTGCCCCGTCCCCACGCTGCCCTGTCTCCAGTCTGCCCTGTCCCCACGCTGCCCTGTCTCCACGCTGCCCCGTCCCCACGCTGCCCTGTCTCCAGTCTGCCCTGTCTCTACGCTGCCATGTCTCCACGCTGCCCTGTCTCCACGCTGCCTTATCTCCACGCTGCCCTGTCTCCACCCTGCCCTGTCTCCACTCTGCCCTGAATCCACGCTCTCCGTGTCTCCACTCTACCCTGTCCCCACGCTGCCCTGTTTCTACGCTGCACTGTCTCCAGTCTGCCCTGTCTCTACGCTGCCCTGTCTCCACGCTGCCCTGTCCCCACGCTGCCCTGTCTCTACGCTGCCATGTCTCCACGCTGCCCTGTCTCCACGCTGCCTTATCTCCACGCTGCCCTGTCTCCACCCTGCCCTGTCTCCACTCTGCCCTGAATCCACGCTCTCCGTGTCTCCACTCTACCCTGTCCCCACGCTGCCCTGTTTCTACGCTGCACTGTCTCCAGTCTGCCCTGTCTCTACGCTGCCCTGTCCCCACGCTGCCCTGTCTCCACGCTGCCCTGTCCCCATGCTGCCCTGTCTCCACGCTGCCCTGTCTCCACGCTGCTCTGTCTCCACGCTGCCCTGTCTCCACGCTGCCCCGTCCCCACGCTGCCCTGTCTCCACGCTGCTCTGTCTCCACGCTGCCCTGTCTCCACTCTGCCCTGTCTCCACTCTGCCCTGACTCCACGCTTCTGTGTCTCCACGCTGCCCTGTCTCCACTCTGCCCTGTCTCCACTCTGCCCTGACTCCACGCTCTCTGTGTCTCCACGCTGCCCTGTCCACGCTGCCCTGTCTCCACTCTGCCCTGTCTCACTCTGCCCCGTCTCCACGCTGCCCTGTCCCCACGCTGCCCCGTCTCCACGCTGCCCCGTCCCCACGCTGCCCCGTCTCCATGCTGCCCCGTCTCCACGCTGCCCCGTCTCCACGCTGCCCTGTCTCCACGCTGCCCTGTCTCCACGCTGCCCTGTCTCTACGCTGCCCTGTCCCCACTATGCCCTGTCCCCACGCTGCCCTGTCTCTACGCTGCCCTGTCTCCACTCTGCCCTGTCCCCATGCTGCCCTGTCTCCACTCTGCCCTGTCCCCACTCTGCCCTGTCCCCATGCCACCCTGTCTCCACGCTGCCCCGTCTCTACGCTGCCCTGTCCCCACTCTGCCCTGTCCCCACGCTGCCCTGTCCCCACTCTGCCCTGTCCCCATGCCACCCTGTCTCCACGCTGCCCCGTCTCTACGCTGCCCTGTCCCCACTCTGCCCTGTCCCCACGCTGCCCTGTCCCCATGCCACCCTGTCTCCACGCTGCCCCGTCTCTTCGCTGCCCTGTCTCCACTCTGCCCTGTCTCCACTCTGCCCTGTCTCCACTCCGCCCTGTCTCCACTCTGCCCTGTCCCCACGCTGCCCTGTCTCTACGCTGCCCTTTCTCTACGCTGCCCTGTCCTGTGCCACCGTCTCAGATCGCCCCACATCGCCCCCCTCACCCTCCACACAACTCCTCTTCCCCCTTCCTCCTTCCCCTCTCTGTCCTTCCACTCGCATCGCTCGCCACCTTCTGCACCGCATCAATCCCCACCGTCGTCTCTCAACGTGACCAATCCACAACCTAAACGTCCTCTATGTGTCCGTCTCTCGTTGAAATCCTCATCATCAAGATTGACAAATTAATTAATTTAGAACCGCTTTTGTGTTTTGTGTGTTGTCCTTCCCCCACATGTCCGATTAGCCACGGTTGGCTACGTGCGGTGCGAAAGAAGTTCAACATATACACACCATACCACGGTTGGCTATGCACAGTGCAAAATAAGTTCAATATACACATATATATTTGGAGTTTGTGTGTGTGTCTCTCTCTTTTTTTTAAGATCAGAGGAAACAAGAAGATGCTCGTTGTAGTCGGCAATTTTCTATGTTCATCATTTCGTTTTCTTTTTTTTTTATATTTGCTTCATGTAACCCCCCCCCCCCCCCTCTTTTTAAATGAAATGAAATGTATCACAAAAGATTTCACGCACTGCTCTCCTTACCCCTTCCCCCTCTCTCTACCCCCTCTCTCTACCCCCTCTCTCTCTACCCCCTCTCTCTACCCCCTCTCTCTACCCCTCTCTCTACCCCCTCTCTCTACCCCCTCTCTCTACCCCCTCTCTCTACCCCCTCTCTCTAACCCCTCTCTCTACCCCCTCTCTCTACCCCCTCTCTCCCCCCTCTCTACCCCCTCTCTCTACCCCCTCTCTCTCAACCCCCTCTCTCTACCCCCTCTCTCTACCCCCTCTCTCTCTACCCCCTCTCTCTACCCCCTCTCTTTACCCTCTCTCTACCCCCCTCTCTCAACCCCCTCTCTCTAACCCCTCTCTCTACCCCTCTCTCTCTACCCCCTCTCTACCCCCTCTCTCTACCCCCTCTCTCTGCCCCCTCTCTCTCTACCCCCTCTCTCCCCCTCTCTCTACCCCCCTCTCTCTCAACCCCCTCTCTCTACCCCCTCTCTCTACCCCTCTCTCTTACCCCCTCTCTCTACCCCCTCTCTCTACCCCCTCTCTCTACCCCCCTCTCTCTCAACCCCCTCTCTCTAACCCTCTCTCTACCCCCCTCTCTCTCTACCCCCTCTCTCTACCCCCTCTCTCTACCCCCTCTCTCTACCCCCCTCTCTCTACCCCCTCTCTTACCCCCCCTCTCTCTCTACCCCCTCTATCCTACTCCATGTCTATGTCCCCCTCTTTCTCTTTCAATCTACGCCATCTTCTCCGTGATTTCGACCACCTCGAGTCCCCCCTCTCGCGTCTGTCATTTCTCACCCCACCTCGTCCTCTTCCTTGTTGAAACCCAAAAAATCCACCTCAACATCCTCAGCATTGTGTCACTGCATAGGCTCCGTCCTTCTCTTTATTATGCCCCAGCACTCGCTATACACTATACACTACTATACACTACTATACACTACATTATACACTACTATACACTACACTATACATTACTATACACTACTATACACTACAAAACACTACACTTACACTACTATACACTACACTATACTACACTATACACTACTATACACTACACTATACATTACTATACAACTATACACTACAATACACTACACTTTACAACTATACACTACCTTACACTACTATACACCACTATACAGTCTATCACTATACTATACACTACTATACACTACTATACACTACTATACACTACTATACCACTACCTATACACTACACTATACACTACAGTTTACACTACTATACACTACACTATACACTACTATACACTACACTATACACTACTATACACTACTATACACTACACTATACACTACATTATACACTACTATACACTACACTATACACTACTATACACTACTATACACTACACTATACACTACTATACACTACTATACACTACATTATACACTACTATACACTACACTATACACTACTATACACTACATACACTACATTTACACTACTATACACTACATTATACACTACTATACACTACACTATACACTACAACAACAACCGCCATTCGCCACTAAGTGGCAGTGATGTCACCAAGGCGCTTGTGCCAGGCTATGTGCACCTTGAGGCCACGTGAAGTGTCGAACGCCCGCCGGCAGGTCACGGGGCAGACCCAGGTGCCATGGGTCGACTGTCTGAGATGAGTGGCTGATGCACCACCTGTGCCCCCTACTGGACCCACTTGCTGTGTTTTAACCACCCAGCGCTCCGCTCGTTGTTGTGAGCGTCGCTCCTCTGCCATCCGTTGTGTTGGAGGGCGATTGCCTCCAACTGTCCAGTAGCGTCCTTCACGAGCCTCCTCCACAGAGGCCGATCTTGAGATCACTGGTACCAGTCATCGGCAAGTCCACTCAGCTCCACGTCCTCTTGTACCACAACACTCTTCTCTAGCCTGTGCCGTGCCCGTTTAGTTCTCTCTATCTGGCTGAACAAAATCTATTTAGGCATGCGGTGGCTAGGAATGCCGGCAACATGACCCAGCCAACGCAGCCTTTCCTGCCGGAGGAGCTCACCAATGTGACTGTGTGCAGATCTTCAATGATTTTTGAGCTCCTCACACAATCCAGACTGGTTAAACCAAGGATAGATCGTAGGGGGGGGGTCCACTTTTCGCAAGCGTAGAAAAGGGAGGGCATGACCATGGCTGAGAAAACCTGAAGCTTCGTGTTTAGCGACAGACCAGGTAGCTTCCACACAGTGTTAAGCAGTCGATGAAAAGATAATGCCGCTCAACTGATTCTGAGTAAGACTTCTACTGTCAAACCGAAGCTGGTCATGACCACACTGCCGAGGTATGGGAAACTCTCCACTCTCTCCACAACTGCCCCATCACCAATTTGGAGTTGTAGGGGTTGAGTGTCCGATAAAAAAAAATACCCAGGCAGGTGCTTATTTTTGGTGGGGTTGATAGTGTGACCCCACCTCTTAATTGCACGCTCCAGATTCAGTAGCAGCACCTCCAACTTCTCCTCTGAGTGAACAGCAATCACCAGATCATCGGCATACATAACGTGGTTGACAAATAGGTAGCCACCTGAGGACGGCTGCTTGCGTTGTGGCCGAAACGTCGTGAGAATTGTTTTATTATGTTTTATTTTTATTATTTTATTACTTCCCTTCTACGTGACTTTACCGAAAGAACCAAGAAGAGGTAGCCATCCCTTGACTGCACCCGGCATAGATCAGTTTCCCATTGTATCTGTACCAGATGGAAATTCCTTTGGTACAAACATCGAAGGCTTCATGAACTACGTGGTCTAAATAGATGTTAAATAATGTTGGAGCCAGAGGACATCACTATCGCACCCAAAAGGTGAACAGGGAATGACTCCGACTCCCGGCCACGTAGTTTTACCCTGGCCCACTCACCATTATGAAGGTTATTAATGCTTGTGAGCAGAGAGTCGGGGACTCCAACAGGATGAAGAACAACCCAGAGCCCAGGCCTACTGATGGTATCATAGGCTTTGACCAGGTCAATGAGGCAGAGATGTAGGTCTTGTTGCAATTCCATAGACCTCTGCTGTCGCAGATGGACAGAAACCACATTGGGGCTCCGCAAGTCTCTTCTCAGCGTGCCTGGCACGGTGATGTTGAATAATCTTTGCCAGGACCTTTCCCGGCACACTGAGGAGTGAGATGCCCCTGTAGTTGTTACAGTCTGTGCGGTCCCCTTTCTTAAAGATGGGGACGACCAGGGCATCCTTCCAATCCTGCAGAACTCGTCCAGTGGTCCAGACAGTTATTATGATGTCTTGTAGGGCAGTCTGTGCACAAACGCCACCCTCGCTCGCCATTTCATTTGGGAGATCATCTCTACCCGGTGCTTTTCCTGGTCTCAGACTGTTTGTTTTGCTGGACACACTATGCTATACACTACACACACTACCCGATACACTACACTAGACACTACACTATTTACTACTATACACTGCACAAGCCATGCTATATACTACACTATACATTACTGTACACTACACTATACACCACTAAATACAACAGACTTTTCCCTTCAACCAAACGTGGACCCTCTCATCGCTCACCACCACCACCACACCGGTCATCGCTCGCCATTTCGGCCATCAAGCCCATCCCCCGCCCTGTTCTTGATCTCGTCAAATTAGAAATGCCGAGCCGATTTTAATGTAACGGAGTTTTTTTGTGTGTAGAAATTTGGGTGATCGACATCATCGATTCACTACACTGGGCCTTCATGTGAGTCCATGGGTCTCTGTGTGAGTCGATGGGTCTCTTTGTGAGTCTATGGGTCTCTGTTTGAGTCTATGGGTTTCTGTGTGAATCTATGGCTCTCTGTGTGAGTCTACAGGTTTATGTGTGAGTCTACGGGTCTCTGTGTGAGTCTGTGAGTCTCTGTGTGAATCTATGGATGTTTTTGTAAGTCTATGGGACTGTGTCAAACTATGGTTCGTCGTGTAAGTGTATTGGTCTCTAGGTGATTCTATGGGTCTCTTTGCGAGTCTATGTTTCTCCATGTAGAGAGTCTATGGGTCTCTCTGTGAGTCTATGGGCGCCACAGAGGCGAAATTTTAACTACCTCGCCTGGTATACAGGAGGCAGTCGGTTCGATCCCGACCCTGACGCCTGCTGTATATTTGGAGTTTGCGTGTCTCCCGAGTTTTCCCTCCACATGTTTGAAACATCCGTTTAGAGTATTTGGCTGCTGTGAATTTCCACACGATACCGATGAACCACTTCGTTGAGCTATCACTTGTGGACGAGTCGCGTCAAAATCAAATGTACAGCAGCAGGCATCTTCGTCAGGGTCCGGGATTGAACCCACGACCTCCTGCGTACCAGGCTAGGTCATTAACATCTCCTAGCCACGGTGATGATGATGAGAGAGAGACGCAGACCCCAAATATACAGCAGCAGGCGTCGTCAGGATCCGGGATCGAACCCACGAACTCCTGCGTACCAGGCGAGGTCATTAACATATCCTAGCCACCGTGATGATGATGAGAGAGAGAGAGACGCAGACTCCACATATAGCAGCAGCAGCAGGCATCGTCAGGATCCGGGATCGAACCCCCGACCTCCTGCATACCAGGCGAGGTAGTTAACATCTCCAAGCCACCGTGATAATGAATAGCTCAGTGGGCCTTACCTGGTAAAATAAATTGAACGGCATAATCTAGATTTGTGCTTGCGTGACTGCAGGAATCCATACTCCTTGGTTCTTTCGGTAAAGTCACGTAGGTAGATAAAATAAAATAAATCACGACGTTTCGATTGCAACACAAGCAATCATCATCTGGTGGGAAAACCACAGCAAGAAAAAAAAATAATGCTGTGGTTTTCCCACCTGATGATGATTGCTTGTGTTGCAATCGAAACGTCGTGATTTCTTTAATTTCAAACCTACGTGACTTCACCGACATATTTTTAGATTTAAAAGCTTTCGTGACTGCAGGGATTCATCTTCTTGGTTCTTTCGGTAAAGTCACGTAGAAGGGAAATAATAAAATAATAAAAAATTAAACATAATAACATAATTCTCACGACGTTTCGGCCACAACGTAAGCAGCCGTCCTCAGGTGAAGAACAGGTCTGTCGGAAAGACAGTGGCTGAATGAACTGAAGAGTTTAAACGGTATAGTTTAGTTTCTATGTGTCTCCTCCTTCATGTATATTATTACTCACGTGTGGAGGAGGAAGCACCTGGAGACAATCATAGCCTTGCACGAGAGGGTAACGCTCTATCCCCCCCCCCACCTCCATACAGATGGAACAGATGGAGATTAGTCCACTTGCTGCGCCGCCTTCTACCTGGCATAACCCGGCGTACGATTCCTCATCGACGTCCACCCACGGGTAGAAAGGGAGTTCTACAAACCCATCCTTGTGTGATGCACCAACCCCCACAGTCAGACACGTGCAGCAGCAGCAGCAACGTAGCAACCACCACCTCCACAACCACTCCCACTACCTCCACCACTAACACCACCTCCACCACCACCACAACCAACAACAATTGTCATTCGCCACTAAGTGGCGGTGACATCACCACAGCGCTTGTGCCAGGCTATATGCACTTTAAGGCGATGTGAAGTGTTAAATGCCCGGTGGCAGGAGGTCACGGGACAAACTCAGGTGCGTGACAGAGTGACAGAGATGACTGGTCGATGCACCACCTATGCCCCTCCTACGATGGCAACTTGCTAGTGTTTTAGCCACCCAGGGCTCCGCTTGTTGTTGTGAGCTTTGCTCCTCTGCCCTCCGTTGTTGCTGGAGGGCGACTTCCTCGAACTGCCCAGTAGCAGCATCCTACACGAGCCTCCTCCACAGAGGCCGATCTTGATACTGCTGGTACCAGTTATCACATCAGATAGCCACTCACAGGGGGTGACGACTTCTTCCAATGTTTGAGGCACCGCAGCCTCAGCAGGATCATCCCTAGACCTCAAAGAAATGCTCAGCAAATCTGCAAATTTGTTCCTGAAGGTCGGAGATCGGGTCGTCTTTCTTTCTCCTAAAATTTGTGATAGGCGTGGTTCTGCAAGTTACTCTATTGATGGAATTGAAGAGTAATTTGTGATCGCAAGCTGCTGAGGCATTCCCTCAGTAACCTGCGACCACCACTCATCCTTGCAGCACCACACGACGCTCCGACCCTCCGAGTGAAGGCTGCAGTAAGCCTCCTCATTCTCCAACATTGAATGCCATGGACGTTGGGAGTGTGCCTGTCGCTTTTTCTCATTCAGCCAGAATACCTCCTGCGTCAGCCATCGTCGCTGGGCAGCTTTGGACCATGTACCCAAATGATCATTTGCAGTTGCATGAGCCACAGTCCTAAATCTCGCCCATTTCCCATTAGCTGCATGCGATGAGGAAATTCTCACTCGCAACTTTCATCAGATATCTGAGACCAGGCCACGGTGTGTTTGAATGGGGTCCTAGATAGACACCCACATCCGAAGTGGAAGAATGGCAGGCGCATCTTACCAATGACAAACCGATGGTCAGTGGGCAGATCAGCTCCATTGTGGGTCCTTGTGTCATGGACATGGGCCCACATCCGCTGTTCCATCACTATATAGTCCAGCAGATGTTCTTGCTTGGACCCGGAGTGCTTCCAAAATGTTGTGTGGATGCGCCGATGCCGGAACATCGTGTTAGTAATAACAGCCCATAGGCTCCACAGAAGTATAGCAGCCTTTGACTGATCTGGAACATGCCTTCCAATCACTCCCGACGAGGTGCCAGCATCATGACCCACTCGATCATTCAAGTCACCCAACAGGATGACTCCCTCCCAAGGGACCACTTCAGCTAGCGCCTGTGACATGAGGCCATAGGAGGCATCTGACTCATCGGCCTTGCCTGAATCCTTCCAATGAAGTTCATCTTCAGTGGGGGCATAAGCAACCACCACCCCCATTCCTAGCCTCCCGTTAATAGGGAAGCGAGTCCACAGTCACCTGGGGCTTACAGCTTCCTACACCTCACCGTCACACTCCTACACCCCTTTCATTATTTTGTTCAAAAGAAGACCCACTCCCTGTTGTTCAGCAGTCTCCTGCCCAGAGTGGAGGCCTGTGCACCCCTCATGGTGACTGTAGCCATAGTCGGTCTACTGGACCTCCTGAATGTCACAGAGATGCATGTGGTACTGGTCCAGCTCCCGACAAAGGAGTGGCAGCCTCTCCTCTTGCAGTGAGTGCTCGAACATTCCACGTGGCCACTCGCAGTGTATTCTTCAACGTTTTTTGAAGAACCCCGAGGGTAAGAGTTCAATCTCCTGCCTCCACTAAATGGAGTTTGGTCAGGAGACGTCATAGACGCCTGTCCCTCCGGGGCTACCGACACAAACTTAGTGGGATATTTTTGAAGGTGGAGGGGTTACCAGCCCCTCGCACACATCCAGAGAGCCCCTATTGGGCAATGTGGTGGCTACAAACGCCACGAGGAGAAGACCCAAATTGAAATTGGACTTCTCCCCATGGCATTGCTCACCACAGCGTTACCACCTCCACCACCACCACCAACTCCACTCCCACCCCCATCACCACTGCTACCACCACAACCAATACTGGCCAGTTTTTGCTTCACGGCGTAAGCTCCGCTATTACAAACGGTGGTCATGAACCCACTTTCTCAACTGCCACCGTTTGGCCACTCGTAAGTCCCCCCCCCCCTCATAGCGGGTTTTGAGAGCATTTAAAACAATCCATGCGATCCGCCCAACCCCCTTTGTTTCCACCACACCCCTCCCCCACCTGTCTGACTTCCACCTCCCCTCCAACCCCCCCCCCGCCCACTCTCGCACCGGTCACCCGACGACCGCCAAACAACAAAAGCTTGACGGCGTCGTCGCTCGTCCACCAGCGGACGCTTCTCCTCGGCAACGCCTCGGGGGTCGTCCTCATGGTGCCCCCGGTGTTCGACTCGGAGGGCGCTCGGTGCCTCGCGGTCGCCGTCCTCGCCGCCGCCTTCCTCATCTCCTTCGCGGGCAACGGCCTCATTGGCCTCGCGGTCGCGAGCGAGCGCCGCCTCCACCGCCCCATGTTCATCTTCGTGGCGGCGATCGCCGCCTCCGACGTCGTCTCGTCGGCCGCCAGCCTGCCGCGCGTCATCGCCAACGCGCTGGGCCTCAACCGTATCGCGTTCGGCGAGGCGATGTCGCAGATGTTCTTCGTCCACTTCGCCACGCGCGTCCAGAGCTTCGTGCTCAGCGCCATGTCCCTGGACCGCTGCCTGGCCGTCGTGCGCCCGCTCAGGTACCGCGCCATCGCGTCCAACGCTCGCGCCCTCGCCGCCGTCGCCGCCGCGACGCTCCTGGCCCTCGCCTTCGGCCTGGTCAACATCTACCTGCTGCTGGCGATGGACGCGTGCGCGCCGCTCGTCAACCCGTCGCTCGTGTGCGACGCCCTGAGCGTGCTGCACATGTTGTGCGGCGACGTGACGCACGCGGTGCGCTACTCCTACACCATGCTCGCGGTCGCCGTCGTGCTGCCCGCCGGCTTCATCTGCCTCATGTACGCGCTCATCCTCAACGAGTGCTGCAAGCGAGACGGCTACCGGAAGGCACTGCGAACGTGCGGCAGCCACCTGCTGGTGGTCTCGGTCTACTACACATCGATCCTCTTCTCGTTCGTCAAGGGATTCATCGGCGTCGAGTCGCTGCCCGTCGGCATCAAGATGTTCTTCCAGTTGGCGCATTTCATCCTACCGCCGGCGCTCAACCCGATCATCTACGGCCTCTGCACGGCCAAGATCCGTCGGGCGATCGCCGGGATGTTCCGCAGCAAGGTGCATCCTGGGAATGGCGTCGTAGGACGGCGGGACAGTTGAACAGTGTTTCTCCCTCTCGTTCCATGTGTAATGAGCGCCGCACTTCCGGTTTGCACGGTTGGCTACGTACGGTGCGAATTAAGTTCGACACACACACACACATAGCACGATTGGTAACTTACGGTGTAAAATAAGTTCAACATACATAATCATAGCATGGTTGGTAACGTACGGTGTGAAAGAAGTTCAACATACACACATTGCACGGTTGGCTACGTATGATACATATGGAACCTGTCCAGGCGTTGCGAAGCAAATGCTCCTGTAATATTTCGTGACGTTTAATTATTTAAAGAATGCTTCAAAAATAAGTGTACCTCTTTTTGTTACGAGATTGGTACATGCGGAGAGACGGGAGCTTGGTGGTGGTGGTAGCGGCGGTGGTGGCGATGGTATCGGGGGAGCGGTGGTGTAGCAGTTAGCGCTACACTGCGAACCCGGTGTCCCGAGTTCGATTCCAACTCACGGCCAAAAAAATGGTCGATTATCTGATCCGGTCGTCGGAGACAAAGGCGGCCGGGCGTGGTGTTGGCCACCCACCCCATTGTGTGCCACAGCGCAGCTAGCCTTCATAGGTGCTGCTGCTCGCTCACAGCACTTGCCCCAACAGTCTGTTACAGGCTATGCGGGGGATATTTGTATTTGGTGTTCGGGAAACCCATGCCCTAGGCTCAGAGAGAGAGAAAGATAGACTTTTGACTTTTAAACAACTTTTATTGCCGCCAGCAGCAACAGCACTGGAGGCGATTCCGATACGAAACACACAAAGTCACCAGCAAACAAATAAACGCGAAAAATCCACGTGCTGTGGAGCTAAATGCACCACGCACAACACGAAAGAAATGCTACGTGGTGGTGGCAGTGGTGGGGGTGGTCATCGCGCACGCCACGGTGACGAGCGAGCGCTTCAGAAGATGAACACGAGGGTGCCGTCCACGCCCGGCCGCCTTTGTCTCCCCAATGGCGATGTTTACACACCTAACCAGGTACTCACTTGAGGCTGAGTCGACCTAGGGGAGGCCCGGGGCCGGTTCAGAGAATCGTCACTGGCTGTTGGCCGTGAGCGGGAATCGAACCCGGGTCGCCGGTTTCGTAGTACAGCGTAGCGCTAACCGCTACACCACCGCTCCCACCACACCCACCAACACACGCACACACAGAGACAAAAGGACATCCCCATTAGTGCGTGTAGCCTGTGACAGACTCTAGCAAATCGCCCGATGATGCTGGTTGATGTAATTACCAGCAAAACGTCATACTACTCAAATTGTGAATGTTGTGGATTTGCTCTCCAACACACCGGTGGGCTGAAGTAGTACACTACACTATACACTACACTACACACTACATTACACACTACATTACACACTACCCTATACACTACACTACACACGACACTATACACTACACTATACACTACACTATACACTACACACTACATTACACACTACCCTATACACTACACACTACACTAAACTACACAGTACACACTACACTACACACTACACTATACACTACACTACACACGACACTATACACTACACTATACACTACACTATACACTACACACTACATTACACACTACACTATACACCACACTAAACACTACACTACACACTACATTACACAGTACATTACACACTACACACTATACTCTACTCTATAAACTACACGACACACTACACTACACTATACACGACACACTACATTACACACTACACTATACACTACATTACACACTACACTCTACACTACACACTGCATTCTACACTACACTCTACACTACTTTACAAATCCCTTACTATTTGGCCGTGTGGGGTGGTGGAGGGTTACGACACAACATTTATACTCGAGCGATCTAACCCAAAAAACATTTGACTGCAAGTATTGTGGTTAATGTAAACATGATTCCTTGCAAAAGGTGTCAGTTTTGTTGCCGGGAAAAAAGGGGAAAAACCCTATTAGTATATTTTGGTACTGGCAAAGAAGGTCCCATGATATTTCTGGTTGTCTTTAGTCACTTCGAAATAAGTAAACCCGTAAAAACAAAGTTTTTCACTCTAAATCCTTTATATGCGGAACGGCTAGAGTCCTCTCGTCCTCTGGCTTGAGATGGCTGCCACTTATGGGTCAGATGATTGTCTGCAGTATTAAACAATTGGTAATTAAATATAATATTTTTGTCCTATAAAGTGTAAAATTTTGGAAAAAATTTTTCACGAACATTAATTGTCACGCACAACGAGTCTGTGTGGAAAATGTCAACTCGATTGGATCATGGGAAGTGGGTTAAAAAACGACCGAAAGACGTACACGGTCGTAAGCAAGCAAGCAAGCACGCAACCAAGCAAGCGAACTTAATATAAAGGATTTAAAAAAGGGGGAAGCCGGTAGCTCGTTGGGGGCTTTAGCCGCCCAATAAAATATCTCAGAGTGGTTGAGCGAGAGGGTGGAGGATGAATGGACGAGGTTGATGGGCGTTCGACTGTGTGTGGGGAGCGGTGGTGCAGCGGTTAGCGCGCTGCGCTATGAACCCGGCGACACGGGGTTCGATTCCCGCTCACCAATGACGATTATCTGAACCGGGCCTCTCCTAGGTCGACTCAGCCTCAAAGGAGTACCTGGTACGGTGTGTAACCATCGCCACTAGGGAGACAAAGGCGGTCGGGCGTGGTGCTGGCCACCCACCCCCTCGTGTACCGTTCCGGCCTTCATAGGTGCTCGCTAACAGCACTTGCCCCTACAGTCTGTTAAGGCTATATGGGGGATCTTTGTCTTTGGTATGTGCGGGGCAGTGCCGGATTAAGCTATTGCAGGGCCTGTAGCATATGTTATGAAGGGGCCCTGAATTAAAAAGTTATAACGTAAATATTAAAATAAGAATTTTTTACTTTCATAGTCAAATAATTGTATTTTTCATTTGCTGTAAAGCCAGATAATACGACAAATCGCTAACCTTAAACACCCAGTCGTTCATAAAAGTTGAAGGCAGTATAGTACTATAGTAATAGAGCAAGTGCAGATTCACTCAACCGGAATTGATAGCTTGAAAGCGTTTAGCGCGGGGCCCTTGAAAGTAGCTTATGTAGCTACTTTTGCTACTAGGACAATCCGGCATTGGTGTGAAGAAGTGTGGTGTATGGATGTGTGTGGTGGTGTGTCTGTGTGGGGGTGTGTGTGTGGCTGAGTCATGTAGCCCGCATGCCCAGCCACCGCATACCGAAACAGCTTTTTGTTCGGCCTGATAGAGGGGGCTAAACGGGCGCGGCACGGGCTAGAGAGAAGATGGAGCTGATGTGGTACAGGAGGACGTGGAGCTGAGTGGACTTGCCGATAACCGGTACCAGCGGTGTCAAGGTCGGCCTCTGTGGAGGAGGAGGCTCGTGAAGGACGCTGCTACTGGACAGTGCCAGGCTAGGTGCACCTTGAGCAGGCTACAGGGCCGGTTGGAGTCAGTCGCCCCTCCGGCAACAGCAGAGGGCAGGCAAGAGCGAGCGACGCTCACAACAACGGGCGTGTAAAACGCAGCTGGTGCATGCGCCAGTCAAATGCCAACATAATATGTATGGCGAGGTTTACGAACAAATATGTGAATGTATTCTATAAGATTTAAGTTATATTTTGGCGAAAGAATGACATTGATTCTGTATTCATAGCTACCACATCTTCGCTGTCTCTGTGTCATTTATTAATTCATCATCATTATCATTATTCCAGTTGAATGTCTTTCGAATGTCGTCCCCCGCCTTTTAAACCTGAAACCCGACATTCAATTGTTCGACGGATAACACGAGAAAAAACGTGCCCCCTGTAGCCGGCTACCCAGCTAGCTGATTCAACACACACACGCACATATCACGGTTGGCTACGTACGGTGCCAAAGAAATTCAACACACACATAGCACGGTTGGCTACGTACGGTGCGAAAGAAGTTCAACACACACGCACATAGCACGGTTGCACACACCAAAGACAAATATCCACTGTATAGCCTCAACAGACTGTTGGGGCAAGTGCTGTTGGCGAGCACCTATGAAGGCCAGAACAGCACACGAGGGGGTGGGTGGCCAGAACCACGCCCAGCCTCCTTTGTCTCCCCAGTGGCGATGTTTACTACACACCGCTACACCAAACCACTCATTTGAGGCCGAGTTGACCTAGGGGAGGCCCAAGACCGTTTCAGATAATCGTCACTGTCGGTGTTGGTGGCCGTTAGCGGGGAATCGAACTCGGGCGGCTGGTGTTCGCAGCGCAGCGTAGCCGCTAACCGTTGCACCACCGCTCCCCACAGACACACACCGACACACACAGGTACACAACTAGCGCGTATCTATTTATACCGTCGCGATAATGACCCCCACGTACAGACACTCGTGTCCATTCATGCGGCACTGAGTGGATGCTGGTGGTCCAATTTGTTATCTGCTGTTGCACCACCACGCCCCACCACCACCACTCAATTTCCCGTGAGGACACAGAGGAGGACGGGGCGGGGGGGAGCAGCACATTGGGAGATCGGTAACACAGATGACTAATCACCACGCATGGCACACACCTCGCTGGGTATCTCCCACACACATACATACACACACAGACACGTACACACACACACACAGACGTGTACATACACACACATCACTGGGTATCTCCTACACACAGACACGTACATACACACAGACACGTACATACACACACCTAACTGGGTATCTCCTACACACAGACACGTACACACACACACAGACGTGTACACACACACACATCACTGGGTATCTCCTAAACACACACAGACACGTACATACACACAGACACGTACATACACACAGACACGTACATAAACATAGACACGTACACACAGACACACACAGACGCACACGCACCTCACTGGGTACCTTCCAGAGCAAGATGGCAGCAGCAGCAGCCATCTTTGCTAAATTCCTACTTTCCCTCTTGCAATCCCCCTTACCTCCCCGACCTCGCTCTCTTTTTTTTTCTTATTTCTTTTTTCTTCTTCTATTTTCTCTTCTTCATTTTTTGTTTCTCCGTACTGTTCACATTTCTCCTTCTTCGCTGTTTTTTTCTTTTCATTTTTATTATCTCCCTCTCCTCCAACCCCCTCCTTCATTCCCATCCTCCACCACTTTTATAATTTCTTCGGCTCCTTATTTTTGGCGACGCCTTTGTGGGGTTTTTTTTGTTTAGCGGAGACGCCGCTCCCCCATTCCCATTTTTCCTACCTGCCCCCCCCCCGAACCACGGGGCCCACTGGGCGTGCTCTTGGCGGCCCCGCCCGCCGTAGGCCAACGCGTCGGGCAACTCCTTTTCCGCGGCCGCGCGGGCCCCCGAGGCGTCTCGCGGCACTGGGGAAGCCGCTGTGGCTTCGAGCAGTCCCGAGGATTTGAAGAATTCGAGCTCCTTATCCTCCCCCACCTACCCACCACCCAGGAAAAGTCTTTGCCATGTCGGTGAAGCTTCGCGTTCGTGGCAAGCGAAGCCGGGACAAGGCCGCCAGTTCTTCGTCGCGGCACCGGGGAAGCCGCCGTGGCTTCGAGCGGTCCCGAGGATTGGGAGAATTCGAGCTCCTTATCCCTCCACACCCACCCACCACCCGGGGGAAGTCTTTACCATGTCGGTGAAGCTTTGCGTTCGTGGCAAGCGAAGCCGGGACGAGGCCACTCGTTCTTTGTCATGGACTCCATCGCCGTGGCCCTCCTTTTCTCACTCCAGGATCCAGCCACTCGCCTCCCCCCACTTTCTCTTGCCGATGCAATGTTGGCTAATCACCTTTCAGTGCCCCCCCCCCCCCCACCACCCAAAACTACGACCAGACCCTATCCCAAACCCGCTTTTTCAATGGACCTTGCTTTGCTGCATCAAAACGACACCACGTACAATAATCCAATTTCTTTATTTCAAATTGTTGTCATGCTGAGTACAATTGTATAATTGCTGTAAAGCGCCTTGGAAAAGGCGCTATTTACACATAATTATGATAAGATATTCTCTACACACACACACATCACTGGATATCTCCCACACACAACAACCGCCATTCGCCACTAAGTGGCGGTGACGTCACCACGACGCTTGTGCCAGGCCATGTGCACCTTGAGGCCACGTGAAGTGTTGAACGCCCGCTGGCAGGAGGTCATGGGGCAGACAAATGCCACGGGTCGACTGACTGAGATGACTGGCTGATGCACCACCTGTGCCCCCTACTGTGCCAACTTGCTGTGCTTTAGCCACCTGGCGCTCCGCTTGTTGTTGTGAGCATCGCTCCTCCGCCCTCCGTTGTTGTTGGAGGGCGACTGCCTCCAACTGCCCAGTAGCGTCCTTCACGAGCCTCCTCCACTGAGGCCGATCTTGACACCGCTGATACAAGTCATCGGCAAGTCCACTCAGCTCCACGACCTCCTGTACCACATCACCCCATCTCTTTTCTAGCCCGTGAGGCGCCCGTTTAGCCCCCTCTATCTGGCCGAACAAAAGCTGTTTAGGCAAGCGGTGGCTGGGCATGTGGGCTACATGACCCAGCCAATGCAGCCTTGCCTGCCGGAGGAGCTCACCGATGGGACTTTGCCCATATCTTTCAAGGATTTGTGAGCTCCTCACACAATCCAGCCTGATTAGACACACACATACACACATCCACACGTACCTCCCCGGCTATCCCCACCACAACGACAATGGATCCCCGTATAACATTAACAGACTGTTGGGGCAAGTGCTCTTAGCAAGTAGCAGCACGTATGAAAGGCTGGCACGGCGCAAGACGGGGTAGGCGGCCAGGACCACGCCCGGCTGCCTTTGTCTCCCTAGTGCCATTTCTATGTTTAACTGATAAACTGGACTCCCGTGGTAAACTGAACTTCCATGGTGAACTGAACTCCCATGATAAACTGGACTCCCATGGTAAACTGGACTCTCATGGTGAACTGGACTCCCATGGTAAACTGAACTTCCATGGTGAACTGAACTCCCATGGTGAACTGGACTCCCATGGTGAACTGAACTTCCATGGTGAACTGAACTCCCATGATAAACTGGACTCCCATGGTAAACTGGACTCTCATGGTGAACTGGACTCCCATGGTAAACTGAACTTCCATGGTGAACTGAACTCCCATGGTGAACTGGACTCCCATGGTGAACTGAACTCCCATGATAAACTGGACTCCCATAGTGAAAATTACTCCCATGGTAAACTGAACTCCCATGGTAAACTGAAATACCACGGTAAACTGGACTTCCATGATAAACTGGACTTCCGTGGTGAACTGAACTCCCATGATAAACTGGACTCCCATGGTAAACTGAACTCCCACGATAAACTGGACTGCCATGGTAAACTAAACTCCCATGATAAACTGGACTTCCATGGTGAACTGAACTCCCATGATAAACTGGACTCTCATGGTAAACTGAACTCCCACGATAAACTGGACTTCCATGGTAAACTGAACTCCCATGATAAACTGGACTTCCATGGTGAACTGGACTTCCATGATAAACTGAACTCCCATGATAAACTGGACTCCCATGGTGAAAATTACTCCCATGGTAAACTGAACTCCCATGGTAAACTGAAATCCCACGGTAAACTGGACTTCCATGATAAACTGGACTTCCGTGGTGAACTGAACTCCTACGGTAAACTGAACTCCCACGGTAAACTGGACTGCCATGGTGACACTGCTGTGCCACCTGTGAAGGCTACCGACACTGTGGCACACGAGGGGGTGGGTGGCCAGCACCACGCCCGGCCGCCTTTGTCTCCCCAGTGGCGATGTTTACTACACATCGCCATCAGGTTACTCACTTGGGGCTGAGTCAATCTAGGGGCAGACCCAGGACCGGTTAAAATAATCGTCACTGGTGGCGTTGGCCGTGAGCGGGAATCGAACCTGGGTCGCCACCGCTACGCTCACACACAACCCCCCACACACACAAACCCACACACACAAACTCACACACACACGCACACGTGTACACACACTCACACACACCCCCCCACACACACACACCCACACATACCCACACACGCACTCTCACACACACCCCCCCACCCACACACCCTCACACCCCCACACACACACCCTCACACACCCACACACACACACGCACTCTCACACACACACGCACACACACCCCACACACACACACATACCCTCACACACACACACCCCCACACACTCACACACACACACACACCCCCACACACACACGCACTCTCACACACACACGCACACCCACACACACCCCCCCCCCCCCACACACACACACACGCACTCTCACACACACACACACACGTGTGCACACACACACCCACACACACACACACCTCACACACAGACCCCCACACACTCACACCCCCACCCCCACACACTCACACACACACACACCCCCACACACTCACACCCACACACTCACACACACACACCCCCACACACACGCACACACGCACTCTCACACACACACGCACACGTGTGCACACACACACACCCACACACACACACACCCTCACACACACACCCACACACGCACTCTCACACACACTCATCATCAGCTCTCTCACTTGGCCCCGACACTCGAGGGACTTGGGCTTCGGGGAGGAGGGGGGGGGGGATCAGGAAAAGGTGGAGTGTATAAAAGACAGAGCTGCTGCTGCTGATGATTATGAGGATGATGCTGATGCTGCTGCTGATGATGCTGCTGCTGCTGATGATGCTGCTGGCTTGGTGAGGAATCATCATCGTTTATGATTATTATAATTGTCGTAGTTTTTGTTGTTATGCGTGTTGCACTTCTTTCGCACCGCACGTAGCCAACCGTGCTGTGTGTATGTGTGTTGAACTTCTTTCACACCGTACGTAGCCAACCGCGCTGTGTGTGTTAAACTTTTTTCGCACCGTACGTAGCCAACCGTGCTGTGTGTGTGTGTGTGTTGCACTTTTTTCGCGCCCTATTCAAGCCAAACCGTGCCAATCGCAGATCCAGTGAAATGAGTTCGTCAATCTAGATGACGATGACGACGGTGACTTAACAGCAGCACCACACAGCTCCCACTGGCTTGCCCATATCGGAAGGGAGGAACGTTCCAGACGGCCGCAGAAGCAGCGGCGGCATCTGCAAGCGACCACGCGATACTGTGACCCACCGCGACTACGCCGACGCTTTTAGCCGGGGGAATGTGGACTGTGTGCATGAATCCTAATGGTTCCACAGGTGGTGAGTGAATGGGTGAGTGGCTGGCTGAGTGAGATCTTGCGGTGATGGTGGTGGTGGTGGTTGTCCACGTGTTACAGATCTTGTGGTGATGATGGTGATGATGATGGTGATAATCCACGTGTAACTGATCTTGTGATGATGATGGAGATTATGGTGATCCACATGTTACAGATGTTGTGATGATGACGGTGATGATGGTTATGATGGTGATCCACGTGCATCAGATCTTGTGATGTTGGTGATGATGATGATGGTGATCGACATGTTACAGATCTTGCGATGGTGATGATGGTGTTCCATGTGTAACAACGCTTGTGATGGTGATCGTGATGATGGTGATGATGATGGCGGTGATTCACGTTTAACAGATCTTAATCAAAATAATTACTACATTTATAGAGCGATTTTCATCAACGACCTCGAAGCGCTGAACACTACACAGCAACACCAGCAGACATTCGGCATAAAAGTTATATTATAAATACATTTTAAAAAATAATTTACTCAATTAATAAAAAAAAATAAGCGGAAGCGTACACATATGTTATAATGTGCAATTAAAAATGTCCACAGACTTATGGATGTCTCGTGAAAAAGCGTTCCATAGCCCGGGGGCTACACGGGGACAAATCTCGGTCACCCATGGACCGGAATCTTTGACCTGGGAATACAGAGAGAAGATCAGCATCATGTCCAGATCTTAGGGCCCTTGAGGTTGACATATGAGCGTGCATCATGTCATAGGCTGGGGCAAGATGGTTTCACCGCTTTGTTAACAATGGGATTTTAAACTCTATTCTATGTGAAACTGGAAGGGAGTGCAGGGAGGCCGAAACGGGTGCAATACGATGTGAAGTAAGCGTTCTTGTTAACATCCTAGCCAGCTCCATGTTGAGCATGCCCAACATTGATTAGGACCTTCTTAAGACCATACAATATGTCTATAACGAGATGAGATGAAGGCATGAACCAGTTTTTCTGAGGCATGGAAAAAAGATTGGACACGGGAAATATTCCAAAGATGGAAAAATTAAGTATTTATGTTTTTTTTCTTTCTAATAAGAGCCTTGAAGGACAATGTGGGATCACAGATGACCCACTAGATGTGTGACTCCCTGTGCCGAACTGATTGCGGGACCGTCACTCGTAATGTCGAAGGGTGCAGCTTTGTGAAGTTGTTGGGGTGACCCAATGAGCATCACCTCCGTTGAAACACCGTTCGATTGGAGGAAGCTTTGTTGCAACTAACTTTCGTTGGAAACCAGCGCCAAAGTGAGCATGGAGGCATTTGAGCGTCGTCCGCATAGCAATGAAACTTTAGGCCGAGATTTCGGAGCAAATTACCCAGTGGGACCATATGAATGGAAACGAGAAGAGGGCCAATGACTGAACCCTGAGGAGCCCCAAATGAACACGTGCCTGGGAGAAGATTTCAAATCTCACATGGATACAAACTGTTCCCGATTAGCTAGATAAGATCTGGACCAACGGAGAGCAGTTCCTGAAACCCCCATGGATGCTTTCCAAGATGTCACGATCGACGGTGTCAAAGGCTGAACTAAGATCCAGCAAAAGCGAGAATACTGTGCGAGCCAGAGTCAGCAGGGGTCAATGCTTTAACTCAGAGTTGTCTCAGTGTGCTGTGTCCGGCTCTGAACCCAGACTGGAATGGATCCATCAACTCGCGAGAGGACAAACGGTGGTCCAACTGCAAGGTAGCCAGGCGATCAAGGACCGCGGGTAGGAAGGGTAGGTTGGAGATGTGGGCGAGAATTATTTGGAACCTCAGAATCAAGGCCGACGAGGGGTGACAGCTGCACGTTTGAAGGTGGAAGGCACAATTCCAGAGTTGACAGATTGATTAAAAATGTTGCTTACAAATGGGCAGAGTAGATGAAAAAGTTATCGAATTAATTTGGTAGGGCAAGGAATCGAACAAACAAAAGGTGGAACGGGACTGAGCCACCAAACCAGAAATGGTTGATAGGGCAACCTTGAAAAAATAAAATAATAGAGTCCTCAGGGATAGCGGAGAATTTTTTGGAATAAGGGCAGGCGAAGGAGATTGAGGTAATTCGGTGTCGGATGTTATACATTCTATCCAAGAAGAATTTGAGAAATCTACCGCGTTTATCTTTGGATTGGGAAGAGGATGGCTGAGATGGTGGCTTTATCATCCGATCAAATGCAGCAAAAAAGTGCCGTTGGGTTATGAACATTGTTCCCAATTAGATTTGAGAAGAAACACGCTCTAGTCTGGTGTAAGGCATCTCCGTGAATTGACTGATGATGTTTATAAAAATCTGCAAATTGACTCTAAGACCAGATTTCAAGTCCGCTCCAATTTTCGCACGGTTACCTTAAAGGAGTGAATCCCATCACGAAACCAAGGCGCAGATTGATCAGTAGATATTTCCTTGGATTTAAGTGGGTCCAAGGCATCAAGGATGGATCTGAGAGAATCATGATCAACCTTCACCACGTCATCTTGAGCTCAGAAATCATTTTCATAATTACCACCATCTTCTGATGGTGATCGTGATGATGGTGATGATGCTGATGGTGGTGATCCACGTGTAACAGATCTTCTGATGGAGATGATGATGATGGTGATCCACGTGTAACAGATCTTATGATGGTAATGATGATGATGGTGATCCACGTGTAACAAATATTGTGATGATGATCGTGATGATGGTGATTGTGATGATGATGTTTCTTTTTTATTCTATTCAGATTTCTCACCAACCTCGGAGGATGTATTTTTGCGAGCTTTCAAGTTCGTCAAAAACCCAATCCTTCATTAATCACACGGTGCGTGACCTGAAAAAGAACGGGATTTATAGGCGACGTTTCGGGCAATGGCCCATCTTCACGGCACATGAATAAAGTGCACAAGATATGTCCATCTCGGGATGACATTGAATGGAAGAATTCTCCAAATATCCCTCTGAAAGGCAATGAGAGGTGATCCGTGGTGATGAGGATGAGAATGATGATGACTATGATAGTGGTGGTGAAGACCGAAGGATCATAGTGTGTGTTGTGAGTCTGGGCACCTCAGAGACAGCTGCCCCACAAAAACCACTACAACCACCACCACAACCACCACCGCAACCACCTTTCTCCGTCTCGCTAATCTCCATCACCACCCACCAACGAGACCCCTGACGATCCCACCATCACCAACGTTGCCATAACGACCACCACCGCTACTGTCACTATCACCACCATCCATCCACCTATCATCACCACCACCTCACCAAGCATTGCTAATGAAACTTAATTTGGAGCTTTCGTGACTGCAGGAATTACTCTTTGGTTCTTTCGATAAAGTCACGTATAAAGATAAAATAATAAATTTATCCATCACCTACCACCACCATCACCACCACCACCACCTCGCCCAGCATCTCCGATCTTTATCCATCACTCACCACCACCACACTAAGTACGTGGAAGCCTATCACCACCACCATGGACTCGAACTCATCTTCATCATCTTCCGTCTCCGGCACGCTCATCTTGATCGCTGGCCTGCTGCGTGAGCCGGCCGGCACGCGGCCGCTCGTCTTCACCGTCGTCCTCTTCTTCTACTCCGTGGCGCTCGTCGGCAACCTGCTGCTGTGCGCCGCCATCTACCGGGACGTGCGCCTCCACAGGCCCATGTTCATTCTGCTCGCCAACCTGGCCATCAGCGACATCGTCGGCTGCTCCGCCACGCTGCCGCGCATCATGCACGACCTGGTGGCGCCCAACTTGATCTCGGTGGGCGAGTGCATCACCCAGATGCTCGCCATCCAGTTCTACCGCGCGCTCGAGTGCTACGTGCTCACGGCGATGGCGCTCGACCGCTACGCGGCCATCTGCAGGCCGCTGCACTACCACGCGGTCGTGACGAACGGGCGTGCGGCCGCGGCCAACGCGGCCGTAGTGGTCGTGTCGGCGCTGCTCGTCTCCGTGCTGCTCATCCTCACCTCGAGGCTCAACTTCTACAACTGCGACAGGCCCAAGGCCGTGTACGCGGCGCAGTGCGATAACGTGCAGGTGAGTGGAAGAGTCCGCGTGAGTGTGTGCCCAAAGGAAAGGATGCTTTCCACTGGCACTTCCGAGCCGAGCCAGCACACTTCGGATTATTATTGTTTTCCACTGGCACATTCTAGTCAAGCCGGCATGGTACGGGTGTTTTTTTTCTTATTACCACTGGCACATCCGAGCTGTGCCAGCATGGTACGGGTGTTTTTTTTTACTATCACTGGCACAATCAAGCTGTGCCAGCATGGTACGGGTGTCTTTTTTTTTACTACCACTGGCACATCCGAGCCGTGCCAGCATGGTACGGGTGTGTTTTTCTTACTACCACTGGCACATCCGAGCCGTGCCAGCATGGTACGGGTGTTTTTTTTTCTTACTACCACTGGCACATTCGAGCCGTGCCAGCATGGTACGGGTGTTTTTTTTTACTATCACTGGCACAATAAAGCTGTGCCAGCATGGTACGGGTGTCTTTTTTTTTACTACCACTGGCACATCCGAGCCGTGCCAGCATGGTACGGGTGTGTTTTTCTTACTACCACTGGCACATCCGAGCCGTGCCAGCATGGTACGGGTGTTTTTTTTTCTTACTACCACTGGCACATCCGAGCTGTGCCAGCATGGTACGGGTGTTTTTTTTTACTATCACTGGCACAATCAAGCTGTGCCAGCATGGTACGGGTGTCTTTTTTTTTACTACCACTGGCACATCCGAGCCGTGCCAGCATGGTACGGGTGTGTTTTTCTTACTACCACTGGCACATCCGAGCCGTGCCAGCATGGTACGGGTGTTTTTTTTTCTTACTACCACTGGCACATTCGAGCCGTGCCAGCATGGTACGGGTGTTTTTTTTTACTATCACTGGCACAATAAAGCTGTGCCAGCATGGTACGGGTGTCTTTTTTTTTACTACCACTGGCACATCCGAGCCGTGCCAGCATGGTACGGGTGTGTTTTTCTTACTACCACTGGCACATCCGAGCCGTGCCAGCATGGTACGGGTGTTTTTTTTTTCTTACTACCACTGGCACATTCGAGCCGTGCCAGCATGGTACGGGTGTTTTTTTTTACTATCACTGGCACAATAAAGCTGTGCCAGCATGGTACGGGTGTCTTTTTTTTTACTACCACTGGCACATCCGAGCCGTGCCAGCATGGTACGGGTGTTTTTTTTGTTACTACCACTGGCACATCCGAGCCGTGCCAGCACGGTACATGGAGCAACCACCAGGTGGCAAAAGCGCCGAATGGCAAAGCTTGACCGGTTATCCGCCACCGACGCTAACAACGTTATGCAGTGAAACCGCTCCGAAGGCTGTAACCAGGACGGGCGATAGGCACCGTGTAGCGAGTGAGTAAAAAAAGTAGCTACGCTTGATTTCATTGTCAAATATTACAGACGGTACATGGTACACTACATGCAACTTAAACAATGGAAACACTAAATTTCGATTTAAAGCTTTCGTGACTGCAGGGATTCATCTTCTTGGTTCGTTTGGTAAAGTCACGTAGAAGGGAAATAATAAAATAATAAAAATTAAACACAATAAAATAATTCTCACGACGTTTTGGCCACAACGCAAGCAGCCGTCATCAGGTGAAGAACAGGTCTGTCGGAAAGACAGCGTCATTCAGACGCTGTCTTTCCGACAGACCTGTTCATTCAGACGCTGCCTTTCCGACAGACCTGTTCTTCACCTGAGGACGGCTGCTTGCGTTGTGGCCGAAACGTCGTAAGAATTATTTTATTATGTTTTATTTTTATTATTTTATTATTTCCCTTCTACGTGACTGTACTGTGCGTATTGTAAATACATCACGCCGTGGTGGAGAGTCTTCAAGACTGGAGTGGTAAGTACGGTATATGGTAAAAACGGTAACTGTATTCAAATAAGGACATTTACTTTTGTCTCTTAGTACACTTACTTATGCCAATACCACAGAGCGAACAAATGTAAAACACCGGTTAAAACACACGCAGCACCTTAATAAGCTATTTTAATAAGATATTTTAAACAACGATTCGATTGTCCGGTGTAGCGTACCTCATCAGAGTCATTCTACAGTGTCTATCTTGCCGATAAATAAAGACCTTAATCTCTTTGTCTCAAAGACACCTGGGGTACTTCCCGACAAGATAGAAAACAGAAATTTGCTAAACAGGTAGCTTTTAGGTCACAAAACAACACGGGACAAAAAAAAAGCTATCTTCTATATAAATAAAGACCTTAATCTGTAGATCACAAAAGAACATCTAGGCAACTTCTCGACTAGGTAGAAAGATGACATTTGCTACACAGGTAGCTTTTAGGACACAAACAACAGGAGAAAGAAATCTGAATATCTGAGATTTCAATTTTCAAGGCCCTCAAATCTCGATGTTTAAGTGCCCAGTAAACACGTTTGTGCCTGGTGTCATTCAGAAACCGTTCAAAATATAATGCGGTTGTTTCTTTTTTTCCTTTGATAGAGCATCAGACGGCGGATAAAATTAAAGCGAGAACGACTGATGGGGTTCTATATTTTATTGTTCTTTGAAATATTTCGGATCCAAGCGGGTTTGAACGAAAAAAATCTGCATTTTATGATTTTCACATTTGAATAATTCAAAGATGGTAAAATATAGCAGAGGGTCCCCTGGTAGACTAATAATAAAAAAAAATGTATCTTTCTCATAATAATAAATAAATTACGCAAACTTTAAATTGAGCGGTTGTGTTTCGAAGTTGAATCAAGTCGTCAACAATTATTGTGCGAATTTGCGGAAATATTCAAAAATTTTGGAATTAAATTGTTAAGTGGTCTCAGATCGCAGATACAAAATTGAAATTTGAAAAAATCACATGGGATCCATTTTCTTGGTTCTTTCGGTAAATTCACGTAGAATGGAAATAATAAAATGATAATAAAAAATTTAACAAAATAAAATAATTCTCACGACGTTTCGGCCAAAACGCAAGCAGCCGTCCTCAGGTGAAGAACAGGTCTGTCGAGAAGACTCTGTCTGCTTGAGTTGTGGCCGAAACGTCGTGAGAATTATTTTATTATGATTTTAATTTTATATTTTATTATTTCCCTTCTACGCGACGTTACCGAAAGAACCAAGAAGATGAATCCCTGCAGTCACGAAAGCTTTAAATCGAAATGGGATCCATTGTTATATTTACTGAACAACTATTTTTTGGGCCTGGCGAAGACAGCCAACCCTTTGAGAACGAGTAAAATAAATATTCTGATTCTTCCCATCGATGACCAACCTGAGAGTCACGTAGATTCCCCACCTCTGCCCGCCCGTCCGCCCCCGCAGCTTCTGAACTTTGCGTGCAGCGACGGCACGGCCAACAACGTGTACGGCCTCGTGCTCACCTCCTGCACGGTGGGCCTGTCGCTGGCCGCCGTCTCGTTCTCCTACGCGAGCATCATCTACGAGTGCCGCTTCCGCGGAACGAGCAGAGACACGGCGGCCAGCAAGGGCCATCAGAAGGCCATGCAGACGTGCGTCACCCACCTTCTCGTGCTCGCAGTCTTCTACCTTCCCGTCCTCTTCCTGGTCACCTACAATCGCGTGGACAAGTACCTGCCCATCCCGGACGCCGCTCGACAACTCCTCGGAGGGCTCTTCTACCTCGCCCCGCCGGCGCTCAACCCCATCATCTACGGGGTGCGGACCAAAGAGATCCGCAAGGCAATGCTCAGGATCCTGTGCTGCAAATTTGGACGCGACTCCGTGACGCCAGGCGACGAAGGGCACTAGCGATGCTGTGACCCGGCACGGTACGGGTGGGTTGTTTTTCTCCACTGGCACATCCGTGCTGAGCTAGTACGGTTTTGGTGGGGTTTTTTCCCCCCACACTGGCACATCCGCGCTGAGCCAGCACGGTTTGGGTGTTTTTTTTGTTTTCCTCCCACTGGCACATCCGAGCCGAGCCAGCACAGTATGGGTGTTTTTAAATCCTTTATATTAAGTTCGTTTGCTTGCGTGCTTGCGTGCTTGCTTGCTTACGACAGTGCAAATCTTTCGGTCGTTTTTTAACCCACTTCCCGTGATCCAATCGAGCTGACATTTTGCACACAGACTCGTTGTGCGAGACAATTAATGTTCGTGAAATTTTTTTTTCCAAAATTTTACACTGTTTAGGGAAAACAAATAAAATATTTAATTACCAATTGCTTAATACTGGCAGACAATCATCTGACCCATAGGTGGCAGCCATCTCAAGCCAGAGGACGAGAGGACTCTAGCCGCCACGCATATAAAGGATTTATAGTGAAAAACTTTGTTTTTACGGGTTTACTTATTTTCCACTGGCATATCCGTGCCGAGTCAGCACCGTTCGGGTGTTTTTTCTTTGTTTGCTTTCTCCCCACAGGCACATCTGAGCCGAGACAGCACGGTACGATTGTTGTTTGTTCGACTGGATATCTGCCGAAGCTGTGCCGAAACCAAACACTGATGAGCACGCTTTAAATCACAAACAGACGTCTGAAACTGGCTCGGGGCCAAGCAGGGCCAGGGGCAGGGCAAATTAATCGTCCATTGCATTGTGACGTCACCGCGTCGTCAGCACACGTCAGGTTCATATCGTGTGACATCAGAGGCACGGCTCGACTTCGACGTTGGATAAACACCTCGGCGCCGCACACATGTACACACACCTTGTGTGTACACACACCTTGTGTGTACACACACACACACGGCTCCCTCACCTTTCTCTCTCTAACACACACTTCACACACCGTACGTAGCCAACCATACATGCCTCACACATCACACACACACACACACGAGTACCTGAACTCATACACAAAACACACCTCACTCGCACAAAGGACACGTCCAATTCACCCACGCAGTACAAACAAAGACAAAGTGGGTGGGTGGCCAGCACCACGCCCGACCGCCTTTGTCTCCCCCAGTGGCGATGATGTTTACACACCGCACCGGGAACTCATTTGAGGCCGAGCCGACCTAGGGGAGGCCCAGGACCGGTTCAGACAATCGTCAACTGGTGTTACATAATATATTTACAGATATAAAAACAAAGATCCCCCGTATAGCCTTAACAAACTGTTTGGGCAAGTGCTGTTAGCGAGCACCTATGGAGGCCGGCACGGTACATGAGGGAGTGAGTGGCCAGCACCACGCCCGACCGCCTTTGTCTCCCCAGTGGCGATGTTTACCCACCACACCAGGTACTCATTTGAGGCTGAGTCGAGCTAGAGGAGGCCCAGGACTAGTTCAATTGATCGTCAATGATGTTGGTCGTAAGCGACAATCGAACTCAGGTCACCAGGTTCGTAGCGCCACGTGCTTACCGCTGCCATACAGCATCACAAAAACAAAGATCCTCCCTATAGCCTTAACAGACTGTAGGGGCAAGTGCTGTTAGCGAGCACCTATAAAGGCCGGAACGGTACACGACGGGGTTGGTGGCCAGGACCACGCCCGACCGCCTTTGTCTCCCCAGTGGCGATGTTTACACACCGCACCAGGTACTCATTTCAGGCTGAGTCGAGCTAGAGGAGGCCCAGGACCGGTTCAGATAATCGTCACTGGTGTTGCTGCACCACACACACACTCTCACGCAATCGACTGAATTGAATGTATCAAAGCACGTGGTCAATTGTATCAAAGCACGTGATCAATCGCATAAAATCACGTGATCAATTGCATCAAACCACGTGATCAATTGTATCAAATCACGTGATCAATTGTATCAAACCACGTGATCAATCGTATCAAATCACGTGATCAACTGTATAAAAGCACGTGATCATTTGTATCAAACCACGTGGTCAATTGTATCAAAGCACGTGATCAATCGTATCAAATCACGTGATCAACTGTATAAAAGCACGTGATCAATTGTATCAAATCACGTGATCAATTGTATAAAAGCACGTGATCAATTGTATCAAATCACGTGATCAATTGTATCAAAGCACGCGGTCTATTGTGGTCACGGTGTCAACTTCACGTATTTATTCAGTTCTCTGTGAGCGCGCATTTCATAATTCGATGTACTATCGATGATTCGCGTATGGTACGCTTCCTCAGTGTTCACATTAAAACACACCCATCGATATGATCTATAAATATACACGCGTATGATTATTATTATTGTCGTAGTATATCAAAGCGGTTCTGTCGAGAAAAGTTGAGATTTCGGATTGGTCGAAGGTATTGGCGGCGTTCGGGGCACCGCGTTGCCAATCGACATCGACGCGGATGCTGACGTAGGATTATTTTTATTGATAACGGAAGCCCGCGATGATGGCAGCCTCCGTCGGGTTGCGCCAGAATGCGACCTCTGCGCGGGTGAGTTTTAACGAAATGCGATTTGACGACTTGTTAAGATCTTCCTGGTTCTTTCGGTAAAGTCACGTAGAAGGGAAATAATAAAATAACAAAAATAAAACACAATAAAATAATTCTCACGACGTTTCGGCCACAACCTGAGGACGGCTGCTTGCGTTGTGGCCGAAACGTCGTGGGAATTATTTTATTATGTTTTATTTTTGTTATTTTATTATTTCCCTTCTACGTGACTTTACCGACAGAACCAAGAAGATGAATCCCTGCAGTCACGAAAGCTTTAAATCGAAATATAATAATATTATATTATTATATTAGTTTATTATATTATATTATTATATACTTGTATTATATTATGTTATTATATTATAATGTTGTATTTTTGTTATTTATTATTTCCCTTCTACGTGACTTTACCGACAGAACCAAGAAGATGAATCCCTGCAGTCACGAAAGCTTTAAATCGAAATATAATAATATTATATTATTATATTAGTTTATTATATTATATTATTATATACTTGTATTATATTATGTTATTATATTATAATGTTGTATTTTTGTTATTTATTATTTCCCTTCTACGTGACTTTACCGACAGAACCAAGAAGATGAATCCCTGCAGTCACGAAAGCTTTAAATCGAGACTTGTTAAGATGCGAACCATGCCCGTGCAGTGCTCGGCCGAGCTGCGTCTGCTGCCAATGCCGCGAAATGGAACCACCACGATGCCCCTGCTGTTGATCTCGCCAGCAAAGAGCTATACACCGTCATCAGCATCGTCACGCGAAACTCCGGGGGTCATCCTTGCAGCAGCAGCGGCTTCGTCATCACAATCATCAATCATCACGACCATTATCTTCTGGCTCAGCCATCGAACAAAGGCGGTGGTCACCGCATCATCATCAGCACCATCATCATCAGCACCATCATCATCAGCACCATCTTCATCAGCACCATCATCATCAATACCATCATCATCATCATCACCCTGATCATCACCATCATCAGCATCAGAACCATCATCATCAGCACCATCATCATCAATACCATCATCATCATCATCACCCTGATCATCATCATCAGCATCAGCATCAGAACCATCATCATCAGCACCATCATCATCAATACTATCATCATCGTCATCACCCTGATCATCACCATCATCATCAGCACCATCAGCATCAGCACCATCATCATCAGCACCATCACCATCAATACCATCATCATCATCAGCATCATCATCAGCATCATCATCAGAACCATCATCATCAGCATCATCATCAGCACCATCATCATCAGCACCATCATCATCAATACCATCATCATCATCACCCTGATCATCACCATCATCAGCACCATCATCATCAGCACCATCATCATCAATACCATCATCATCACCCTGATCATCACCATCATCATCATCCCGCGGCGCTTTCAGATGCCGCTGTTTCCACGTCCGTCCGTCTGGAACACTCTTCCTACCGATGTTACCAAGCCACTGGGAGCTATGATACAATTTGAAATCGTCTAAATTGACAAACTCATTCTTTTTAGAACTCCTTCTCGTGTTTAGTTTGTTGTCCTTTCATCACACCTTCGATTACACGGTTGGCTACGCACGGTGTGATAGATGTTCAACATAAATTTCGATTTAAAGCTTTCGTGACTGCAGGGATTCATCTTCTTGGTTCTTTCGGTAAAGTCACGTAGAAGGGAAATAATAAAATAATAAAAATAAAACATAATAAAATAATTCTCACGACGTTTCGGCCACAACGCAAGCAGCCGTCCTCAGGTGAAGAACAGGTCTGCCGGGAGAGAGCGTCTGTCTTCCCGACAGACCTGTTCTTCACCTGAGGACGGCTGCTTGCGTTGTGGCCGAAACGTCGTGAGAATGATTTTATTATATTTTATTTTTATTATTTTATTATTTCCCTTCTATGTGACTTTACCGAAAAAACCAAGAAAATGTTCAACATACATACATAACACGGTTGGCTACGTATGGTTGGATAGATGTTCAACAAACACCGTCCTCTCTTTACCAATTGTGCCTTCAGCCAATGAATGAGTTGTTCATAGCGTGTGAGCGGAAACCGGAGCACACCCGGAGGAGGAAACAGCACTCGTGTGCGAGTGGGCGACGTTCCATTCCATACAGAAGGAACAAATGGAGATTAGTCCACACACTTTGCTGCTCTACCGCCTTGTAAGCGGGCAGAGCCCAGGGGTATGGCGCCTCCTAGAAAACTACCCACGGGTATAAGGGAGTGAGATGGAACAGATGGAGATGAGTCTACCCACGGGCAGAAGGGAGTGAGATGGAACAGATGGAGATGAGTCTACCCACGGGCAGAAGGGAGTGAGATGGAACAGATGGAGATTAGTCCACCCACAGGTATAAGGGAGTGAGATGGAACAGATGGAGATTAGTCCACACACGGGTAGAAGGGAGTGAGATGGAACAGATGGAGATTAGTCCACACACGGGTATAAGGAAATGAGATGGAACAGATGGAGATGAGCCCACCCACGGGCAGAAGGGAGTGAGATGGAACAGATGGAGATGAGTCCACCCACGGGCAGAAGGGAGTGAGATGGAACAGATGGAGATTAGTCCACCCACGGGCAGAAGGGAGTGAGATGGAACAGATGGAGATTAGTCTACCCACGGGCAGAAGGGAGTGAGATGGAACAGATGGAGATTAGTCCACCCACGGGTAGATGGGAGTGAGATGGAAAAGATGGAGATTAGTTCACCCACAGGTATAAGGGAGTGAGATGGAACAGATGGAGATTAGTCCACCCACGGGTAGATGGGAGTGAGATGGAACAGATGGAGATTAGTTCACCCACAGGTATAAGGGAGTGAGATGGAACAGATGGAGATTAGTCCACCCACGGGTAGATGGGAGTGAGATGGAACAGATGGAGATTAGTCCACACACGGGCAGAAGGAAGTGAGATGGAACAGATGGAGATTAGTCCACCCACGGGTAGAAGAGAGTGAGATGGAACAGATGGAGATTAGTCCACCCACGGGTATAAGGGAGTGAGATGGAACAGATGGAGATTAGTCCACACACTCTTCTGTAGGAGGGAGTGAGATGGAACAGATGGAGCAGATGGAGATTAGTCCACACACTCTTCTGTAGGAGGGAGTGAGATGGAACAGATGGAGATTAGTCCACCCACGGGTAGATGGGACTGAGATGGAACAGATGGAACAGATGTAGATTAGTCCACCCACGAGCAGATGGGAGTGAGATAGAACAGACGGGTATAAGTAAATGAGATGGAACAGATGGAGATTAGTCCACCCACGGGCAGAAGGGAGTGAGATGGAACAGATGGAGATTAGTCCACACACGGGTAGAAGAGAGTCAGATGGAACAGATGGAGATTAGTCCACACACGGATATAAGGGAGTCAGCACCTCAACCCACGACCTCCTGCACGCCCGGCGAGGGAGACAACATCTAGAACACTTATCGAGCTGACAGACAGCAGCAGTTACCCTTTCCAGAGCCCTAAATTACCAACCAAAGGGTGGGGGGAATGGGGGGAGGGGGATTGTGTTAAAATAAAGACGCCGGAAAAGCGCCCCACGTGCTAAAAAAAAAATTGCAAGCGATGTCGTTTCTGTTGTTGGGCATCAGGTAGGGCTAAGACAGCAGGCAGCAGGCAGCGGCGGTGGTGTTGGTAACGTGAGCCTCGGAGGAGCGGACGAACAATGCGCTTTAATTTGCTCGCCACGAGAGACATCCTGTTGACGGAAGCCTCAGGCGCGTGCGATGCAATCCGACTCTGGAGCAGAGGTCGCAACCGGGTACCCGATACCCGTACCCTACCCGATACCCGGCTACCTGGCCGGGTACGGGTACGGGTTTGCGACCCTGGTGCGGGTAGGCCGTGAGTCACTGGTGAGTCACCGTTTGTCACTCATTTCGGGTAGGGTACGGATAGGGAACGGGTAACCGTACCCGGCCGGGTACGGGTACGGGTAAGGAATCAAAACCTGTTTGCGACCTCTGCAGTCTGGAGTGACCGACCACGCGTGCGTCTTGAATTGAAAAATGTTGATACTCCGACTGATGCTCCTGCTGTTGTTGAGTGACTCATGCAGCCAGCTATGGCTGGCAGGGTTTTGGTAGTACATGTTGTTGACGTCGTTTATTGTGAAAATTCGGTCACAGTTCCGATGACCACTGTTTCATTGCTCTTCTTGGTTCTTTCGGTAAAGTCACGTAGAATGGAAATAATAAAATAATAAAAATAAAACATAATAAAATATAAATTATTTTATAAAACATAATAAAATATAAATTATTTTATAAAACATAATAAAATATAAATTATTTTATTATGTTTTATTTTTATTTTATTATTTCCATTCTATGTGACTTTACCGAAAGAACCAAGAAGATGAATCCCTGCAGTCACAAAAGCTTTAAATCGAAAAATGTTTCATTGCTTTTATGGCTTTATTTTGGTGATTTTCGAAAAAAAAATTGGTTTGGCCATGTTTGTTTGTTGTAGTACAGAGTTAGACTGATGGCCTTGATCTAAGTTGTCTTGTGGTTGTTGTTGTTTGACTTGCATCCCACTGGGATATTTGCACAGGGTTGGTGTACGTTGATTTTTTCTGCAATATTTTGCTGTCTTTTCTTGGATTTTCTGTTTGCACATATTCACTTTAAAATGTTTTCTTGTTCATGTTTTTATTTTTTGTTTGTTGCGGTTGCACCCGATTCAAGAGCCGAATGGCTCACAGGGCTATACCTAATAAAGGAACTTTGAACTTTGACTTTGCGGACCGAACCCCTCCACCCGAGGTACGTCGTGCACGAGCTGAAGATGTTAGAGGATTTTTCTGGGTTTCATTTCCCCCCCCCCCCCCCCACGTAGAGCCCCCCACCACCACAACCCCCCCCCCCTCCCCAAATTAACGATCGAAACGTCGTGATCTATTATTTTTTTCTACCTACATTGACTTTACCGAAAGAACCAAAGAGTATGGATTCCTGCAGTCACGAAAGCTTCCAATCAAGATTGGACATTGCATTTGTTATCATGTCACAGTGCATTATACTTTCTTTTTCCATTAAAAACTATTTAGTCCCATAGAAGTGTTAAACATTGTTTTGATGCACCCTGTACTACACGATACACTGCACACTACACTGCAAGCTGCACTGGAAACAGGGTGCTTCGAAAATTTTTTAACACTTCTGCTGAGAATTTGCAACAATAACCACCATAAATGTTGTGCCCCAAGGTCTCTGGAGACCATCTGGAGAAGATTCCAGTCAGCGCGTTGACAACGATGGCGAACGAGTGGGAGACTTATACTCTTTGGTTCTTTCGGTAAATCTTCTTGGTTCTTTCGGTAAAGTCACGTAGAAGTGAAGTAATAAAATAATAAAAATAAAACATAATAAAATATTTTATTAATAAAAGATTCTATAATGTTATATTTTTATTATTTTATTACTTCCCTTCTACGTGACTTTACCGAAAGAACCAAGAAGATGAATCCCTGCAGTCACGAAAGCTTTAAATCGATATTTCGGTAAAGTTACGTAGGTATAACATAAAATAAATTAAATCACCACGTTTCGGGCGCAACACAAGCGTCCGTCATCAGGTGGGACAACCACAGCAAGAAACAATTGCTGAAGTGGGCATAAGGGGCTGCTGCAACAAGAGGCTATATAGGCAAGAGAAGGGGGGGGAGGAGCCAGGGATGAGAGACAGGGAGGGTGGGGGTGTGGGGTAGGAGGAGTGGAGGCTACAAGCAGAGGTCGCAAACGGGTTTTGATTCCTTACCCGTACCCGGCCGCACCAGGGTCGCAAATGGGTACCCGTACCCGGCGTTCCGTACCCGTACCCTACCCGAAATGAGTGACAAACGGTTACTCACCAGTGACTCACGGCCTACCCGTACCCGTACCCGGCCGCACCAGGGTCGCAAATGGCTACCCGTACCCGGCCGAGTACCCGTTCCCTACCCGTACCCTACCCGAAATGAGTGACAAACGGTTACTCACCAGTGACTCACGGCCTACCCGTACCCGTACCCGGCCGCACCAGGGTCGCAAATGGCTACCCGTACCCGGCCGGGTACGGGTAGGGTACGGGTATCGGGTACCTGATTGCGACCTCTGGGATGAAGCCACGTTGCAGGCGCGGGTGGGTTGATTCTAGGAACTTGAATTGTGAGAAGAGACAAGACGTTGGGAAATGAGTGACAAACGGTGACTCACCAGTGACTCACGGCGTACCCGTACCCATACCCGGCCGCACCATGATCGCAAACGGCTACCCGTAGCCGTACCTGGCCGGGTACGGGTAGCCGGGTATCGGGTAGGGTACGGGTATCGGGTACCCGGTTGCGACCTCTGGTTAGGAGCCAGGGAGGAGAAACAGGGAGGGTGGGAGTGTGGGGTAGGGAGGACACAAGCACAGCAAAAAAAAAATGCCGGGGTGGTGAGGGGAAGTGGGCGGTGCTGGGAGTGGGAGGGTTCGGAAACTGGAGATGCGGATATGAAGGCAAGCCCAAAGCATGTAAGGAATCAAGTACTGCAATTAACCGCACACGGTACTTGTGGCGAACATGCAAAACAAACAACGTTCTCTTGGTTCTTTCGGTAAAGTCACGTAGAAGGGAAATAATAAAATTATACAAATATAAAACAATAAAATTCTCACGACGTTTCGATTGCAACACAAGCAATCATCATATTTCCCTTCTACGTGACTTTACCGAAAGAACCAAGAATATGAATCCCTGCAGTCACGAAAGCTTTAAATCGAAACAGCATGCTCTGATAATATGTGATGCATTGTCTTTGAAACTGATTGGCCTACACCAGAGCCTTCTGTATGGCCTCGTCTCAGTAGCAGTTTCAGACGGGAGAACAATGGCAAAAGGCAAACAGTACAAAAACACAGACAGCAGTTTGTGGATCATTGGGACACAGACAGAGGTTCATAGATCATAGAGACAAAGACAGAATTTGATAGATGATTGAGTGAAAGAAGTGAAAACAAACATGCTCCAGTCCTCAGGTGAAGACCAGGTTCATACGCTGTCTCCCCGACAGACCTGGTCTTCACCTGAGGACGGCTGATAATTGTTTTTTTACCCTTCTATCTGGCAACAAAACTGACACCTTTTTACAAGGAGTCATGTTTGCATAGACCGCAATACCTGCAGTCATAATACAAACAAAATAACATAACTCTGATAATGTGCACTGTGTTTGAAGTTGATTGGTCCACACCCGAGACAGCTTTCCTTAGAGCCTAGTCTCACATGGGTTGGACTAGGCTCTAAGGAAAGCTGTCTCGGGTGTGGACCAATCAACTTCAAGGACAGTGCACATTATCAGAGTTATGTTCTTTTGTTTGTATTATGACTGCAGGTATTGCGGTCTATGCAAACATGACTCCTTGCAAAAAGGTGTCAGTTTTGTTGCCAGATAGAAGGGTAAAAAACCAATTATCATATTTTTACTGGCAAATGAGGTTCCCATAGTGAGGACGGCTGCTTGCGTTGTGGCCGAAACGTCGTGAGAATGTTTTTATTATTTTTTATTTTTATTATTTTATTATTTCCCTTCTACGTGACTTTACCGAAAGAACCAAGAAGATGAATCCCTGCAGTCACGAAAGCTTTAAATCGAAATAGTGTCCACCATTGTTCCCGATACACAACTCCAGACGAGATGCTCAGCCAGCAAACGCACGGCAAATGGTATCGGGGGGTAATGGCGTCACGCACGTCAATAATGCGCCGACGCAAACATTCAACACTCTTAATGTTCTATGCGTTGACCAGCGCCGACTTCAAGTGACCCCAGAGATTTTTAAAAAATCTCAGTGGTGTGAGATTGGGGGCTTCTCGCTGGCCATTCCACAGGCCCTCGACGTCCTGTCCAATGAGCAGGGAAGATGAATTAGTTATTTTTTCCCTATGATTCCAGACTTATATGCATGGTGTCTAGGACAGCTCACATAGCGGTCGGACCCAATAACCACCAATTTACGATCCCCCCCTCCCCGCCTTCACAATCTCCCCTCCCTCCTCCTCCCACATAGCTCGACCAGTTGAACGCCACTAATTGACGCTAATTGGTCGCAATTATCCGCTGTGCGGGCGGTGTGCACAGCACTCGGGATCATCATCACTTAGCGGTATCTCCCAGTATCCCCTATAGACTCCCTCCCTCTCTCTCACCCCCATACCCCCACCACCCCACACCCCACCAAGGTGACCCCACGCATCCCACTCCCTTGATCCCAGGGAGCCTCTCTCACGCGCTCTCTCTCACGGGACGCGGATGGGAAATGGAGGGGATGAGGAGGAGGAGGAGGGGGTGGAGGTTGATGAGGATGGAGGAGGCAGATTTATAAAAGGCAGCAGCAGTAGCAACAGCAGGGAGTGCTGCTGCTGTTGTTGTTGTTGCTGCGGCTGTTGTTGTCTGGTAAGGAATTTCATTATCCGTGGTGGTCCAACAACAACTTTTGTCTGTGTTTCTATTATCCACCAACTTATGTCTGTCTCAATGATCTAACAACGTCTGTCCGTGTCTCTATGATCCACCAACTTCTGTCTGTCTCAATGATCTAACAAAGTCTGACTGGGTCTTAATGATCCACCAATTTTTGTCTGTGGCTCTAGGATCTAAAAACTTCTCTCTGTGTCTCTGTGATCTAACAACTTCTGTTCGTGTCTCAATGATCAAACAACGTATGTCTGTATCTATGATCTTACACTTTACAGTGAGGGAAAAAAGTATTTGATCCCCTGCTGATTGTGTACGTTTGCCCACTGACAAAGAAATGATCAGTCTATCATTTTAATGGTAGGTTTATTTGAACAGTGAGAGACAGAATAACAACAACAAAATCCAGAAAAACGCATGTCAAAAGTGTTATAAATTGATTTGCATTTTAATGAGGGAAATAAGTATTTGACCCCTCTGCAAAACATGACTTAGTACTTGGTGGCAAAACCCTTGTTGGCAATCACAGAGATCAGACGTTTCTTGTAGTTGGCCACCAGGTTTGCACACATCTCAGGAGGGATTTTGTCCCACACCTCTTTGCAGATCTTCTCCAAGTCATTAAGGTTTCGAGGCTGACGTTTGGCAACTCGAACCTTCAGCTCCCTCCACAGATTTTCTATGGGATAAAGGTCTGGAGACTGGCTAGGCCACTCCAGGACCTTAATGTGCTTCTTCTTGAGCCACTCCTTTGTTGCCTTGGCCGTGTGTTTTGGGTCATTGTCATGCTGGAATACCCATCCACGACCCATTTTCAATGCCCTGGCTGAGGGAAGGAGGTTCTCACCCAATATTTGACGGTACATGACCCCGTCCATCGTCCCTTTGATGCAGTGAAGTTGTCCTGTCCCCTTAGCAGAAAAGACACCCCCAAAGCATAATGTTTCCACCTCCATGTTTGACGGTGGGGATGCTGTTCTTGGGGTCATAGGCAGCATTCCTCCTCCTCCAAACACGGCGAGTTGAGTTGATGCCAAAGAGCTCCATTTTGGTCTCATCTGACCACAACACTTCCACCCAGTTGTCCTCTGAATCATTCAGATGTTCATTGGCAAACTTCAGACGGGCATGTATATGTGCTTTCTTGAGCAGGGGGACCTTGCGGGCGCTGCAGGATTTCAATCCTTCACGGCGTAGTGTGTTACCAACTGTTTTCTTAGTGACTATGGTCCCAGCTGCCTTAAGATCATTGATAAGATCCTCCCGTGTAGTTCTGGGCTGATTCCTCACCGTTCTCATGATCATTGCAACTCCACGAGGTGAGATCTTGCATGGAGCCCCAGGCCGAGGGAGATTGACAGTTATTTTGTGTTTCTTCCATTTGCGAATGATCGCACCAAATGTTGTCACCTTCTCACCAAGCTGCTTGGCGATGGTCTTGTAGCCCATTCCAGCCTTGTGTAGGTCTACAATCTTGTCCCTGACATCCTTGTAGAGCTCTTTGGTCTTGGCCATGGTGGAGAGTTTAGAATCTGATTGATTGATTGCTTCTGTGAACAGGTGTCTTTAATACAGGTAACAAGCTGAGATTAGGAGCACTCCTTTTAAGAGTGTGCTCCTAATCTCAGCTTGTTATCTGTATAAAAGACACCTGGAGCCAGACATCTTTCTGATTGAGAGGGGGTCAAATACTTATTTCCCTCATTACAATGCAAATCAATTTATAACATTTTGACATGCGTTTTTCTGGATTTGTTGTTGTTATTCTGTCTCTCACTGTTCAAATAAACCTACCATTAAAATTATAGACTGATCATTTCTTTGTCAGTGAGCAAACGTACAAAATCAGCAGGGGATCAAATACTTTTTCCCTCACTGTATGTATTTCTCTATGATCCAGTAACTTCTGAATGTGTCTCTATGATCCACCAACTTGTTTTTGTATCACTAATCTAGCAACGTCTGCCTGTGTACCAATGATCCCCACCAACTCCTGTCTGGGTCTCATTGAGCCACCAACTCCTGTCTCTGTGTGTGTGTGTGGTGTCTTCCTGGTAGGCCTCGGCAAAGGTAAGGTAAAAGTGTAAAAACAACGAGCCTACCCTTACCCTACCTTTTACCTTACCACAATACAATCACTCTACCCTACCTTTTACCCTTTAGCAGGTAAGGTAAAAGTGTAAAAACAACGAGCCTACCCTTACCCTACCTTTTACCCTACCACAATACAATCACTCTACCCTACCTTTTACTCTTTAGCAGGTAAGGTAAAAGTGTAAAAAGCAACGAGCCTACCCTTTACCCTTACCCCTTGGCATGTCGACACCTTTAAACTTTACCCTTTCACCCGGTAAAAAGGGTACAATTACCTTTCCTTGCCGAGGCCTACTTCCTGGTGCGTCCATTATCTTCTACAACAAACAAAACCTGTGTTTGCCTCCCTCCCCTTCATACAAACCGATTCGCTCTCTCTCTCTCTCTCTAACGTCGACGAACATCACCTCGGGCGCAGCGAGATTTAAACAAGTAAACCCGTAAAAACAAAGTTTTTCACTATAAATCCTTTATATGCGTGGCATCGGGGCGGCTAGAGTCCTCTCGTCCTCTGACGTGAGATGGCTGCCACCTGTGGGTCAGATGATTGTCTGGCAGCATTAAACAATTGGTAATTAAATATTTTTTTTAAAATTCCCTAAACAGTGTAAAATTTTGGAATTTTTTTTTCACGAAAATGCATTGTCACGCACAACGAGTCTGTGTGCAAAATGTCAGCTCGATTGGATCACGGGAAGTGGGTTAAAAAACGACCGAAAGATTTGCACGGTCCTAAGCAAGCAAGCGAACTTAATATAAAGGATTTAAAAAGAAATCTGTCTTTGCCTCCCTCCAACAAGTGACCAATTAGAGAGAGGGGAGTTTGTCAAAGTAAAACCAACACGTGACCAATTAGGGAGAGGGAGTTTGTCCAAGTAAAACCAACCATACCCTTTGGTTCTTTCGGTAGAGTCACGGAGGTATAAAATAAAATAAATCACGACGTTTCGGGCGCAACACAAGCATCCGTCATCAGGTGGGGAAGCATGGTCTGCTGCTGAGCCAGACTCAAACAGTCCTAAACATTCTCAAACAGTCTTAAACATTCTGCCTCAGCAGCAGACCATGCTTTCCCATCTGATGACGGACGCTTGTGTTGCGCCCGAAACGTCGCGATTAATTTTATTTTCTACCTACGTGACTTTACCGAAAGAACCAAAGAGTATGGATTCCTGCAGTCACGAAAGCTTCAAATCAAAATCCAACCATGTGGCCAATTTAGTCGCGACTTCGGCCCCCTGAACCGGTTGCGTCTTGGATAGTTTAAACCCACCCGCGACATTTACAATTCCAAGTTGCTGGTGACAACATTCATTGTCAACCCATTATCATTGCCTTTCATTATTATAAGACCAATTCAGACCGTAATTGTCACCCTGTACCCTTATAAATCCCAAAGTTCATCCTACAAAGTCCCATCGCAAGGGAGAAGCACACACGTTTTTTAAAAAAGTTGTTCTTGTTTCCTGTATTGCACGGTGCGAAAGAAGAACGGCTGTACGCCGTTTGAACTTGAAAACTCAATTTCCATGTACACGAATACAGGGTAAACATTTTAGGTTGACAGCTATGTGACAACAGCAACAACAAAAACAACAACAACAACAACAAAAGCAACGGGCTTCGTTAGGGGCGATTTTTGTCAGGATTCTGTCCGGTTGCTTGCATTCACCGGCGAAACCTAACGCGACTGAAAACAAATGTTGCGGTGGGTTTGAATCTCTTTAACGCACGACCGAATTCAGTAGTGCTTAAGTCGTAAACCGATTGGTCACGTTTGGTTTAAACGTGACAAGTCCCCTTGAAGTAATTGGCCATGTGTCCGGATGGCAGTTCAGGTGGCGGGGTGTATTACCACATTCATATTTACGCGATCTAACCCAAGTGAACGCCGTTACTGTGTAAAATATTGGTCGTGAAAGGCTCCCGCTGCTACTGCTGCTGCTGCTGCGTGTTAAAGTCCTTTTCCTCTGTGACAAAGCGCCCGTGGTGTAACTTCCAGCGCCGTCTCATCGCACGCAGACGAGTCTCCGGTCGCCTGGGACTCACTCCCTCCATGGACTAATGCCCATAGACTCCCATAGAGACCCATAAACTCATACAGAGACCCATAGACTCCCACAGAGACCCATAAACTCATAGAGAGACACATAGACTCGGACGAAGACCCATAGACTCGCACAGAGACCCATAGACTCACACGGGGAGCCATCGACTCGTACAGAGACCCAAAGACTAACAGACATATAGACTGACATAGAGACCCATAGACTCACACAGAAACCCACAGACTCGCACGGGGACCCATAGACTCATACAGAGAGACCCATATACTCACAGACATAAAGATTCGCACAGAGACACAGACTCACACAGATACCCATAGACACACACAGAGAGAGATAGACTCACACAGAGACCCATAGACTCGCACAAAAACCCATTGATTCACACGGAGACCCATAGGCTGACACAGAATCCTATAGACTCACACAACGACCCACAGACTCCCAGACCCATACAATCATACAGAGACCCATAGATTCACACGGAGACCCATAGACTCACACAGAGAACCACAGACTCACACAGAGACCCACAGACTCACGCGGTATACTGGAGGTCGTTGGTCCGATCCCAAACCAAACGCCTGCTGTATATATGGAGTTTGCGTGTCTTTCTCACTCCGTAGTGAGATGTTAACGACCTCGCCTGGTATACAGGAAGTCCTGGGTTCGATCCCGACCCTGACGATGCCTGCTGATCGTCACAGTTCCTATGATCACTGTTTCATTGCTTTCATGGCTTTATTTTGGTGATTTTGAAAAGTGTATTGGTTTAGCCATGTTTGTTTGTTGTAGTACATAGTTAGACTGATGGCCTTAATCTAAGTTGTCTTGTGGTTGTTGTTGGTTGTTTGGCTTGCATCCCACTGGGATTTTTGCACACAGCGTTGGTGTACGGTGTTTTTTCTGCAATATTTTGCTGTCTTTTCTGTTTTCACTCAGTCACATATTCACTTTAAGATGTTTTTTGTTGTTCATGTTTTTTGTTTGTTGCGGTTGCACCCGATTCAAGAGCCCAATAGCTCACAGGGCTACATCTAATAAATGAACTTGAACTTGTAATTTTAGAGTTTGCGGGTCGTGCGGGGTTTCCCCTCCCCTCTTCGGGATCAACACTCGCGCGTCTAGGATATGCGGCTGCTCTGAATGTCACTTCGTAGATACTCTTAGTTCTTTCGGTAAAGTCACGTAGGTAAAAAAATGAAATTATTAATTTTTTAGAAATTATTAATTTCATCTTTTTTACCTACGTAACTTTACCGAAATAAATTATTAATTTCATTTTTTTGGAATTATTAATTTCATTTTTTTACCTACGTGACTTTACCGAAAGAACTAAGAATATGAATCCTTGTAGTCACGAAAGCTTCAAATCTAGAATCACTTCGTAGAGTTGCCGACATTTGCCATGGCCAGGTCACGTCTGGATGGGGGATAACAAAAATCTAACGCGAAGGAGCTACAACATGGGAAAACTTTCTTGCCAGTATCAAAATATAACAATAGGGTTTAGCCTTTCTGGCAATAACACAGTCGTTTTGTATTGTGTTTGTACATTGTCTTTGTGCGTTGTCTGTATACATTGTGGTGAGACTGGGCCATAACGAAGGCTGCTGCTGTCTCTCTGGTGTGGACCAATCAGTTTACAAAGACAATGCCATCCATTGTTATTATTACATTATGATTACAGCCAATGCATCATCATCACATACAACCAGAGTGCGTATTTAATGTTGCGCTGCACTCTGATGTTGTAGGCGCAAACATTTATGAAAAAGTCTATTTAATTGGGTAGAACGTCTTCTTGGTTCTTTCGGTAAAGTCACGTAGAAGGGAAATAATAAAATAATAAAAATTAAACATAATAAAATAATTCCCACGACGTTTCAGCCACAACGCAAGCAGCCGTCCTCAGGTGAAGAACAGGTCTGTCGAGAAGACAGAGTCTGAATGACACCCCAGGCTTGGAGCGTCTATTTAAGCTGGTATTTATTTAAAGTTGCGCATTTTGATTTGACGTCACATTTCTCAAACCCTCCCCCCCCCCATCGTCACACATCGTCGCAAATGTCTGACCCCCCCCCCCTAGGTGCGTGACGTCATTTATGGACGGCCCCTTATTAAAACGTCTATTTACTTAAGTAGAACGTGTTATCTATATTCATTTAAAGTTGCCCATTTTGATGTGACGTCACATTTCTCAAACTCTCCCCCCCCCCCCATCGTCACACATCGTCGCAAATGTCTGACCCCCCCCCCCTAGGTGCGTGACGTCATTTATGGACGGCCCCTTATCCGTCATACGCCGGTTGTGTTTTAACGGCAGGGCAGCTGGGGCTCTTGAGAGAGAGAAAGAGAAATGGGGACGATCCTTTGTCGACAGCGTAACCAGGGCCACGGCTACTTCCTCCTAGAACAAAAACAAAAAAATTAACCCGTAAAAACAAAGTTTTTCACTATAAATCCTTTATATGCGTGGCATCGGTTTTATTTTACTATTCATTTATGTTTTTTCTTGAGTAAGAGTTTCATTTTTATCACATTGGTATTTTAAATAAAATATGAAAAAAATGTTTTTCCTAAAAAGTGCAAAATTTTGGGGAAAAAATTTTCACGAAAATATATTGTCACGCACAACGAGTCTGTGTGGAAAATGTCAGCTCGATTGGATCACGGGAAGTGGGTTGAAAAACGACCGAAAGATTTGCACGGTCGTAAGCGCGCAAGCAAGCACGCAAGTGAACTTAATATAAAGGATTTTTAAAAGCGGGGATCGCCAGGGAAAGTCGTTTGCTGGTGGTTTTCTAGGGTTTTTTTGGTGCTTTTAGTTGCGTTCGGTTTATCTGTTCCGTTACCCGCCGCCGGGCCTCCGATTAGCGCGGTTGGCTACGTACGGTACGAAAGAAGTTCAACACACACACACACACACATAGCACGGTTCAATAGGTACGGTGCAAAAAAAGTTCAATATAGGGCAGTCCTCAACTTACAAACCGGTGACCCGAGTTCGATTCCCAATCACGACCAACACCAATGCCGATTATCCGAATGGGTGCTGGGCCTCCCCTTGGTCGACTCAGCCTCAAATGAGCACCTGGTGCGGTGTGTAGTAAACATCGCCACTGGAGAGACAAAGACGGCCGGGCGTGGTACTGTCCACCCACCCCCTCGTGCGCCACTGAGCCAGCCGTCATAGGCGCTGCTAATCCTAGATTTGAAGCTTTCGTGACTGCAAGGATTAATATTCTTAGGTTTTTTCGGTAAAGTCACGTAGGTAAAAAATTTAAATTAAAATTAATAAAAATAAAATAAAAAATCACGACGTTTCGGAGGCAACACAAGCTTCCGTCTTCAGGTGGAACCGTCACAGCACGATAGCTGTATCAAGTAAGAGAAATTCCAAGAAAACCCGTCCTTGTATATATACTGGTTGAGGGTGGGAGGAGCCAAGGCGGACACCTGGATTTTATTATTGTGAGGTTCGGTGCGGCTGAAGCACGCTGCTAGGAATGAGCCAGTCTACACAACAAAGGCTCATTCCTAGCAGCGTGCTTCAGCCGCACCGAACCTCACAATAATAATATCCAGGGGTCTGCCTTGGCTCCTCCCACCCTCAACCAGTATATATACAAGGACGGTTTTTCTTGTAATTTCTCTTACTTGATACAGCAATCGTGCTGTAACGGTTCCGTGCTGCTAATCGTTGGCTGCACTTGCCCCAAAAGTCTGCTAGGGTTATACGGGTGGATCTTTGTCTCTTTAGTGCGTGTATCCGTATGTCTGTGTGTGTATCTGTGTTGGTGTCTGTGTGTGTCTGTGTGTGTGTCTGTGTGTATCTGTCTGTTTTTCTGTGTGTGTGTCTTTGTGTGTATCTGTGTGTGTGTCAGTGTGTGTGTCAGTGTGTGTGTCTGTGCGTGTGTCAGTGTGTGTATCAGTGTGTGTGTCAGTGCGTGTGTCAGTGTGTGTCTCGGTGTAAGTCTCAGCGTGTGCAATTGGGGTGACTCATTGCCTTCCTTCCGACAAGCAAGCCAACATCGGTACTCAAGCTAAGTGAAAGTAAAACGGACTTTGTCGATGCATGTTCATTTATTTTTTACTTGACTATACAGCGTTTGTTACAGTATTGCGTAGCGATGTACAATATCCCTTATTATTTATGACTTTAACAATTCTTCGCTCTTTTTGTTGAACCGTAACACGTTTCATAACACTGACCATGTGGGCATTCAAACAGCGGCACGTTGCGTTCCGACTTACGAACAGTTCGTCTTACGAACGGACCCCAGGAATGAATCGTGTTCATAACCCTAAGAATTCCCTCTTGCGTTCCGACTTATGGACAGTTATACTTACAAACAGTTGGACTTACGAACGGGCCTCAGGAATGAATTAGGCTCGTTACCCGATGACTTGTGTTCCGACTTATGAACAGTTCGACTTACGAACGGGCCCCAGGCATGAATTAGGCTCGTAACCTAAGGACTGCCCTCTGGTGTTCCGACTTACGGCCCTTTCGACTTACCAACGGGCCCCAGAAACAAATTATGCTCGTAACCCAAGGCATGCCTGTACATATGTACGTACAGCATCTTGAGAAAGTGTCTCGAAACTCCTGCGTTTAAAACGAGCTCATTCTCAAACTAGATTCGAAGCTTTGTGTTGCCATCGAAACGTCGTATTCTACGATTATTAAATTGCATTTATTTTTATGTGACGTCACCGAAAGAACCAAAGAGTGAGCTCATTCTCCTCCGTCACCTCCACCAGCACCTCCAGGAGCTCATTAATTACCAGTCACCTCCGCCGCCTCCTAATAAGACGTAATAAGTCGAACCGCCTCCTCGTTGGGGCTTTGCTTGGATGCAGGTACATCTGAAGAGCTGCAAAGGATACAACGATCAACCACCATCACCACCAGACCATCGCCGATCTTGATCTGCAACTCACCACCATCTCACCCAAGTACATCTGATCTTCATCTATTACCCACCATCAGAAGCACCACCACCACCACAAACGCTGCAACCAGTATCTCTGATCTCCATCCATCACCCACCACCACCATCAGCACCTCACCCAGTATCTCTGATCTTCATCCATCACCCACCATTGGCTTTGCCACCACCATCTGCGTCACCCACCACCACCATCACCATCCCCCACCACCAGCACTTAAAGTGCTTCATCATCTCCACCGCTATGGAGTGGAACTCATCATCGTCATCGTCATCGTCAGAGGCATCCGTCTCCGGCACGCTGATCGTGATCGCCGGCCTGCTGCGTGAGCCGGCCGGCACGCGGCCGCTCGTCTTCGCCGTCGTCCTCCTCCTCTACTCCGTGGCGCTCGTCGGCAACCTGCTGCTGTGCGCCGCCATCTACCGCGACGTGCGCCTCCACAGGCCCATGTTCATCCTGCTCGCCAACCTGGCCCTCAGCGACGTCGTCGGCTGCTCCGCCACGCTGCCGCGCATCATGCGCGACCTGGCGGCGCCCAACCTCATCACGGTGGGCGAGTGCGTCGCCCAGATGATAGCCATCCACTTCTACCGCGCGCTCGAGTGCTTCGTGCTCTCCGCGATGGCGCTCGACCGCTACGCGGCCATCTGCAGGCCGCTGCGCTACCACGGCGTGGCGACAAACGGGCGGGCCCTCGCCGTGAACGCGGCGGCAGCGACCGCGTCGGCCGCGCTCGTCGCCCCGATGTTGTGGCTCACCCTTCGCCTGCAGCTGACCGACTGCCCGCGTCCCAAGCTGGTGCCGACCGCTCACTGCGACAACATCGCGCTGGTCAACATGGCCTGCAGCGACGGCAGCGTCAACAACGCGTACGGGGTGGCGCTCACCACCCTCACCGTGGGCTCGTCTCTCGCCGCCGTCGTCTTCTCGTACACCTGCATCGTCCACGAGTGCCTGGCGAGGCGCGGCCGCGGCGACTCCTCTTCAAGTGCCGCCGCCTTTGGAAAATCCACCGCCGCCAACGACGCCGCTAGGAGCACCTTCACAGTTGGTCCTAACACCTCCACCAACACCACCACCACTGGGATCAACTCCACAGTTGGTCCCAACACCACCACCAACAAAAACACCACCACCCCTAGGAGGACCTCCACAATTTGTCCCATCACCTCCACAGCTGGTCCTAACACCTCCACCAACAGCACTACCACCGGGAACGCCTCCACAGTTGGTTCCAACACCTCCACCAACACCACCACCAGGAAGACCTCAACAGTCGGTCCCAGCACCTCCATGAACACCACCGCTAGAAGCACATCCGCAGTTGCTCCCAGCACTTCCGCCGATACCGCCACCACCGGCACCACGGGGGGCTCCTCCACCGTCGCGCCCAAGACCCCCATCGCCATCGCCACCCCAGGCGGCACCGGCGACGCCTTCCCCGGCGAACCCGGCCGCGTCACCGCCAGCGTCCCCGTCGCCGGCAAGGGCAGCAGGGCCCAGCACAGCAGGGCGGTGAGCACGTGCGTCACCCACCTGCTGGTGCTCGCCGTCTTCTACGCGCCGCTCCTTTTCGCGGTTGTCTACAACCGCGTGGACAAGCTCGTGCCCATACCAGCGCCGCTGCGCCAAGCCCTCACGTGCCTCTTCTACGCAGCGCCGCCCGCCCTCAACCCCGTCATCTACGGCCTGCGCACGGGCGCCATCAGGCGCGCCGTGGTCGCGATGGTGCCGCGCCACCGGACCGGGAAGGGTTTCCAGAGCTCCACCCTGAGCCTGGTCTCCAGATCTGTGTAATGATCGCGATGGTGGTGGTGGTGGTGATGATGACGATGATGACGATGGTGGTGGTGATGTTGGTGATGATGATGGTGGTTTTGGTGATGGTGGTTGTGATGGTGATGTTGATGATGCAGTTGATGATGTTGATCATGGTGATAATGATGGTGGCTTTTACGGTGATTTGTTTTTTCATCCATCTGTCTGCCTGCACGCCCATCTCTCTCTCTCTCTCTATTGGTGGTGATACCTGCCTGGGTATTTTGTGCCAGCAAACACTCCACCCCTTAGTTCCCCGTTGGTGATGGAGCAGTTGTGGAGATAGTGGAGAGTTTCCCATGCCTGGGCAGTGTGCTTAAAACCAGCTCCGGTTTGACAGCAGAGGTCTCACTCCGAATCAGTCTGGCAGCATTATATTTTCATTGGCTGTGTAATGCTGTGTGGAAGCTATCTGGTCTGTCACTCCGTACGACGCTTTAGGTCTTCTCAGCCACAGTCATGCTCTCCCATCTCTATGCTTGTGAAACGTGGACCCCTCTAATTGAACATCTGTGCTGGTTAGAAACATTCAGGCTGGCATTTCTACGATCCACCCTGAGTTTAACCAGGCTGGATTGTGCGAGAAACTCACAGATCCTTGAAAGATCTGGACACATTCCCATCAGTTAGTTGTTCTCGCAGGCAAGGCTGCGTTGGCTGGTTCATGCAGTCCGCATGCCCAGTCACCGCATGCTTAAACAGGTTCTGTTTGGCTGCATAGAGGGGGCTAAATGGGCACAACATGGGCTGGCGAAGAGATGGAACTGATGCAGTATGGGAGGATGTGGAGCTGAATGGACATGCCGACGACTGGTGCCCGCGTTGTCAAGATCGGCCTCTGTGGAGGAGGCTCGTGAACGATGCTGCTACTGAGCAGTTGGAGTCAGTCGCCCTCCAGCAACAACAGAGGGTGGAGGAGCTACGCTCACAACAACCAGCGGAGCGCCGGGCGGCCAAAACGCAGCAAGTTGGCACAGTAGGGGGGTACAGCTGATGGTGCTTCTACCGGTCATCTCAGTCAGTAAACCCATGGCACCTGGGTCTATCCCCCAGACCTCGTCCGGTCAGCGAGCTTTCCGTACGTCACGTGGGCTCAAAGTAAACCTGGCCTGAGATGGGCGCCATGGTGATGTCACCATCAGTTAGTGGCGAATGGTGGATAATGGTATTGGTTGGCAGTGTTGGTGGGGATTACGATAATGACGGTGATGATGATGATGGTTGTGGTGACGATGGGGGGAGGGTGGTGCAAGCGATGGGGCATGCGCGTGTTTTTTTTTCTGATCAAAATATTCCGATCCTGAATAAAGATAAACACGCACAGAGTACGGTTGACTACGTACGGTGAGAAAGAATGTTCAACATGTAGGACGCCACGAACAGAAGCCCCCTTGGAGACGCCCATCAACACATTCCTGCGGAGGGAGCTGGTCGGAACGTTGGGTTGCTCGGTCAATGGCCAGGGTCAACGGCGGCGTGGTGTATTCCGCAAATATGCCCGACTGTGAGGGCGGGCACAAGCCGGCGTGAGTAGGTTAAACGTTGAGTTTATAAGGGCACCACGGGGTGACCAGCCCCTTCCCACCCAGCCACACCCCTCCCACCCCCCCACCCAGCCCCACCCACCCTCCCCACCCAGCCCCTCCCCACCCTCCCCTCCCCGCCCAGCCCCTCCCTACCCTCCCCTCCCCACCCAGCCCCTCCCATGGTTGGCTACGTACGGTGCGAAAAAAGTTCGACACATAGCACAGTTGGTTACGTACGGTGTGAAAGAAGTTCAACACACACACACAGCACGGTTGGCTACGTACGGTGCGAAAGAAGTTCAACACACGCACACACAGACAGTGGTAATGGCTTAACGACACGATAAGAGACTGGTGCCAGACAGGATGTGATGCGCGACTTATGCCCCAATTGGCACTACGAGACATACAGAGAGAGCAACGTGGAACGCAACACGTGACGACCCGTTGCAGTAGGACACCCACCCACCCACTACTACCGGGGCTGGAGGGGGTGTGGCAGAGGTCGCAACCGGGTACCCGATACCCGTACCCTACCCGATACCCGGCTACCCGTACCCGGCCGGGTACGGCTACGGGTACCCGTTTGCGACCCTGGTGCGGCCGGGTACGGGTAGACCGTGAGTCACTGGTGAGTAACCGTGATTGTCACTCATTTCCCAACGTCTTGTCTCTTCTCACAATTCAAGTTCCTAGAATCAACCCACCCGCGCCTGCAACATGGCTTCATCCCAGAGGTCGCAATCGGGTACCCGATACCCGTACCCTTCCCGTACCCGGCCGGGTATCGAGTAGGGTACGTGTACGGCCGGGTACGGATACGGGTAGCCGTTTGCGACCCTGGTGCGGCCAGGTACGGGTACGGGTAAGGAATCAAAACCCGTTTGCGACCTCTGGGGTGTGGTGGGGTGGGTGGGTTTCTACCCATGGGATCGCAACGACGACCAGGACGACGACGATGACGACGATGGAACAAAAAACAGAGCAGCACCGAGGGATGTTTTTTAATCGGCGCGGGAATCGTCGTCTTCCTACCACGTGGGGGACGGGGGGGGGGTGGGTCTCCGCCTGGTGGCCAGTGGGCCGGACGTGACGCGTTACGATCTCAGTGACGCTCATAATGACCACACCCCTCCCCCCCGCCGAGTTCTACACCCACGTCACACACGCACACAGGCAACCAATCACACACACACACACAGGCAACCAATCACACACACGCACACAGGCAACCAATCACACACACGCACACAGGCAACCAATCACACACACGCACACACGCTTGCAAACGATCACACACACGCACACACGCAACCCATCACACACACACATGCTTGAAAACGATCACACACACGCACACAGGCAACCAATCACACACACGCACACACGCAACCCATCACACACACACACACAGGCAACCAATCACACACACGCACACAGGCAACCAATCACACACACGCACACAGGCAACCAATCACACACACGCACACACGCTTGCAAACGATCACACACACGCACACACGCAACCTATCACACACACACATGCTTGAAAACGATCACACACACGCACACAGGCAACCAATCACACACACGCACACACGCAACCCATCACACACACACAGGCAACCAATCACACACACGCACACAGGCAACCAATCACACACACGCACACACGCAACCCATCACACACACACAGGCAACCAATCACACACACGCACACACGCTTGCAAACGATCACACACACGCACACACGCAACCCATCACACACACACATGCTTGAAAACGATCACACACACGCACACAGGCAACCAATCACACACACGCACACACGCAACCCATCACACACACACACACGCTTGCAAACGATCACACACGCGCACACACGCAACCAATCACACACACGCACACACGCAACCCATCACACACACACACACGCTTGCAAACGATCACACACACGCACACAGGCAACCGATCACACACACACACGCTTGCAAACGATCACACACACACACACACGCAACCAATCACACACACGCACACACGCACACAGGCAACCAATCACACACACGCACACACGCAACCGATCACACACACGCACACACGCACACGCAACCGATCACACACATGCACACACGCAACCGATCACACACACGCACACACGCAACCGATCACACACGCACACACGCAACCGATCCACACACAGCACACACGCAACCGATCACACACACGCACGCTTGCAAACGATCACACACACGCACACAGGCAACCAATCACACACACGCACACACGCAACCGATCACACACACGCACACACGCAACCGATCACACACACACACGCTTGCAAACGATCACACACACGCACAAGGCAACCAATCACACACACGCACCACACGCAACCCATCACACACACACACACGCTTGCAAACGATCACACACACGCACACACGCAACCAATCACACACGCACACCACGCAACCGATCACACACACACACACGCTTGCAAACGATCACACACGCGCTCGCAACCGATCACACACACAACACCACACGCTTGCAAACGATCACACACACGCACACAGGCAACCACTACACACACGCACACACGCAACCGATCACACACACACGCTTGCAAACCGATCACACACTGCGCTCGCAACCACGCATCACACACACACGCTTTGCCTAGATGCGTATGCCACACACGCGCCTCTTAACCGATCACCACCACACACAACCGATCACCACCACGTCACACAACCGATCCCACAAGCACCCCACACACGCAACCGAATCACACCACATGCCACCACGCAACGATCCCAACACCCACAACCAATTCACCACACACACAACCAATCACATACACATCTACGCAACCGGTCACACCACACGAACACACACCCCCTGATACCCCACATCGAACCACACACACAACGAATCACCCAAGCACCACCACAGCCAATCACACACACACACGCACGTGTGTGCAAGCAATCCATCTCAAGACCCACTTCCCCCTCGGATTAGCCTCTAACAGACTGTGGGGGCAAGTGCTGTTAGTAAGCGAAGTAGCAGCAGCGCTATGGAAGGTCCGGGCAATGTGGCACACGAGGGGTTGTGCTGGTGCCAGACCACGCCCCCCCCCCCGGCGCCTTTGTCTACCCTAGTGGCGAGGTTTTACACACTGCAACCAGTGCCTCATTTGAGGCTGAGGCCGACCTAGCAGAGGCCCGGACCGCTTCAGGCTAATCGTCACCGGTAGACGGGAATCGAACCCCCCAAGTTAGCTAGGGCCTATTACACCAGGACCCAAAGGCCCCCCGTGTTAGCCTGCTAACATACTTGCCTGGGGCCAAGTGCTGCCTTAGTAGCGCAGTAGCAGCAGCGCCTATATACAGACAAAGCTCCCCCGGTGTAGCCTCTAAAAGACTGCTGGGGCAAGTGCTGTTAAGTAGCTGAGGTAGGCAGCAGCTGCTTCATTACAACAGGACAACAGATCCCCCGTGTAGCCCTCTAACAGGACTGCTGGGGCAAGTGCTTGGTTAGTACTCGAGTAGCAGCAGCGCCTATACACAGCCAAGGATCCCCTCGTGTCGCCTCTATACAGACTGCTGGGGCAAGTGCTGTTACTATCGCGAGTAGCAGCAGCAGCCTATACACAGACAAAGATCCCCCGTGTAGCCTCTAATAGACTGCTGGGGCAAGTGCTGTGAGTAGCGAGTAGCAGCAGCGCCTATACACAGACAAAGATACCCCGTGTAGCCTCTAACAGATTTCTGGGGCAAGTGCTGTTAGTAGCGAGTAGCCAGCGCCTATACACAGACAAAGATTCCCCGTGTAGCCTCTAACAGACTGCTTGGGCAAGTGCTGTTAGTAGCGAGTAGCAGCAGCGCCTATATACAGACAAAGATCCCCAGTGTAGCCTCTAACAGACTGCTGGGGCAAGTGCTGTTAGTAGCGAGTAGCAGCAGCGCCTATATACAGACAAAGATCCCCCGTGTAGCCTCTAAAAGACTGCTGGGGCAAGTGCTGTTAGTAGCGAGTAGCAGCAGCGCCTATATACAGACAAAGATCCCCAGTGTAGCCTCTAACAGACTGCTGGGGCAAGTGCTGTTAGTAGCGAGTAGCAGCAGCGCCTATATACAGACAAAGATCCCCCGTGTAGCCTCTAAAAGACTGCTGGGGCAAGTGCTGTTAGTAGCGAGTAGCAGCAGCGCTTATACACAGACAAAGATCCCCCGTGTAGCCTCTAACAGACTGCTGGGGCAAGTGCTGTTAGTAGCGAGTAGCAGCAGCGCCTATACACAGACAAAGATCCCCCGTGTAGCCTCTAACAGACTACTGGGGCAAGTGCCCCAGCAGTCTGTTAGCAGCAGCACCTATGTAGCAGCACCTATGAAGGGCTTCTACTGTGGCACACGAGTAGGGGGGGTAGTCAGCACCACCACGCCCGGCCGCCTTTGTCTCCCCTTGTGACGATGTCTACTACACACCGCACCAGGAACGCGTTTGAGGCCGAGTCGACCTAGGGGAGGCCCACGACCCGGTTCAGGTAATCGTCACCTGGCCGTGTCGGCCCCATGAGCGTGAATCGATTACAGCGGCTCGACAGGTTTCGAAGCGCAGCGCGTTAACCGCTGCACCACCGCTCCCCCCCCCCAACACACACACACACATCGCACCCCCCCTCACCCCTCACCCCCCACCCCTCACCCCCACCCCTCACCCCCACCCCTCACCCCAACCCCTTCCCCCCAAGGGTTCATAGCCCCCAAACGAGTGGGTTTGTTGGCGACGTGGGTGTAGAATAGGGGGAAGGTGGGGGGGGATATAAGACAACGTCTCTGCTGTTGCTGCTTCTGATGCTGCTGCTGCCCAGTTGTTGCTGGTTCATGGTGAGACACTTCTCAACGTTGCATGCAAACCGATGTCTCTTTTGTTCCACACGACCTCCCCGTTACATTAACCGTTGTCTCTCTGTTCCAGTCAACTTCTGTCTCTCTGTTCCAGTCAACTTCTGTCTCTCTGTTCCACGCAACCTGTGCCTCTCAACTACATCAACCATTGTCTCTATGTTCCAGTCAACTCGTCTCTCTCTGTTCCGAACAAGCTTTGTCATTCTGTTGCTGCGACAGCTGTTGCTGGTTCATGGTGAGAC
>NC_083848.1:1261001-1320974 GCF_015708825.2 Lethenteron reissneri
TGACTGGAACAGAGAGACACACACACATCAACGTCGTGTAAAACAACAGAGACAGCGGTTGCGTGCAACCGCGAGAAATGTCTCACCATGAACCAGCAACAGCTGTCGCAGCAACAGAATGACAAAGCTTGTTCGGAACAGAGAGAGACGAGTTGACTGGAACATAGAGACAATGGTTGATGTAGTTGAGAGGCACAGGTTGCGTGGAACAGAGAGACAGAAGTTGACTGGAACAGAGAGACAGAAGTTGACTGGAACAGAGAGACAATGGTTGATGTAGTTGAGAGGCACAGGTTGCGTGGAACAGAGAGACAGAAGTTGACTGGAACAGAGAGACAAAGGTTGATGTAGTTGAGAGGCACAGGTTGCGTGGAACAGAGAGACAGAAGTTGACTGGAACAGAGAGACAACGGTTGATGTAGTTGAGAGGCACAGGTTGCGTGGAACAGAGAGACACACGTTGACTGGAACATAGAGACAGAGGTTGATGTAATTGAGAGGCACTGGTTGTGTTGGAACAGATAGACAGAAGTTGACTGGAACATAGAGACAACGGTTGATGTAACGGAGAGGCACAGGTTGCGTGGAACAGAGAGACAGAAGTTGACTGGAACAGAGAGACAGAAGTTGAGTGGAACAGAGAGACAGAAGTTGACTGGAACAGAGAGACAATGGTTGATGTAACGGAGAGGCACTGGTTGCGTGGAACAGAGAGACAGAAGTTGACTGGAACAGAGAGACAAAGGTTGATGTAACGGAGAGGCACAGGTTGCGTGGAACAGAGAGACAGAAGTTGACTGGAACAGAGAGACAAAGGTTGATGTAACGGAGAGGCACAGGTTGTGTGGAACAGAGAGACAGAAGTTGACTGGAACAGAGAGACACACACACATCAACGTCGTGTAAAACAACAGAGACAGCGGTTGCGTGCAACCGCGAGAAATGTCTCACCATGAACCAGCAACAGCTGTCGCAGCAACAGAATGACAAAGCTTGTTCGGAACAGAGAGAGACGAGTTGACTGGAACATAGAGACAATGGTTGATGTAGTTGAGAGGCACAGGTTGCGTGGAACAGAGAGACAGAAGTTGACTGGAACAGAGAGACAGAAGTTGACTGGAACAGAGAGACAATGGTTGATGTAGTTGAGAGGCACAGGTTGCGTGGAACAGAGAGACAGAAGTTGACTGGAACAGAGAGACAAAGGTTGATGTAGTTGAGAGGCACAGGTTGTGTGGAACAGAGAGACAGAAGTTGACTGGAACAGAGAGACAACGGTTGATGTAACAGAGAGGCACAGGTTGCGTGGAACAGAGAGACAGAAGTTGACTGGAACAGAGAGACAGAAGTTGACTGGAACAGAGAGACAACGGTTTATGTAACGGAGAGGCACAGGTTGTGTGGAACAGAGAGACAGAAGTTGACTGAAACAGAGAGACAGAAGTTGACTGGAACAGAGAGACAACGGTTGATGTAACGGAGAGGCACAGGTTGTGTGGAACAGAGAGACAGAAGTTGACTGGAACAGAGAGACACACACACATCAACGTCGTGTAAAACAACAGAGACAGCGGTTGCGTGCAACGGGGAGAAATGTCTCACCATGAACCAGCAACAGCTGTCGCAGCAACAGAATGACAAAGCTTGTTCGGAACAGAGAGAGACGAGTTGACTGGAACATAGAGACAATGGTTGATGTAGTTGAGAGGCACAGGTTGCGTGGAACAGAGAGACAGAAGTTGACTGGAACAGAGAGACAGAAGTTGACTGGAACAGAGAGACAACGGTTAATGTAACGGGGAGGTCGTGTGGAACAAAAGAGACATCGGTTTGCATGCAACGTTGAGAAGTGTCTCACCATGAACCAGCAACAACTGTGGCAGCAGCAGCATCAGAAGCAGCAACAGCAGAGACGTTGTCTTATATCCCCCCCCACCTTCCCCCTATTCTACACCCACGTCGCCAACAAACCCACTCGTTTGGGGGCTATGAACCCTTGGGGGGAAGGGGTTGGGGTGAGGGGTGGGGGTGAGGGGTGGGGGTGAGGGGTGGGGGGTGAGGGGTGAGGGGGGGTGCGATGTGTGTGTGTGTGTTGGGGGGGGGGGAGCGGTGGTGCAGCGGTTAACGCGCTGCGCTTCGAAACCTGTCGAGCCGCTGTAATCGATTCACGCTCATGGGGCCGACACGGCCAGGTGACGATTACCTGAACCGGGTCGTGGGCCTCCCCTAGGTCGACTCGGCCTCAAACGCGTTCCTGGTGCGGTGGTGTAGTAGACATCGTCACAAGGGGAGACAAAGGCGGCCGGGCGTGGTGGTGCTGACTACCCCCCCCTACTCGTGTGCCACAGTAGAAGCCCTTCATAGGTGCTGCTGCTACATAGGTGCTGCTGCTAACAGACTGCTGGGGCACTTGCCCCAGTAGTCTGTTAGAGGCTACACGGGGGATCTTTGTCTGTGTATAGGCGCTGCTGCTACTCGCTACTAACAGCACTTGCCCCAGCAGTCTGTTAGAGGCTACACGGGGGATCTTTGTCTGTGTATAAGCGCTGCTGCTACTCGCTACTAACAGCACTTGCCCCAGCAGTCTTTTAGAGGCTACACGGGGGATCTTTGTCTGTATATAGGCGCTGCTGCTACTCGCTACTAACAGCACTTGCCCCAGCAGTCTGTTAGAGGCTACACTGGGGATCTTTGTCTGTATATAGGCGCTGCTGCTACTCGCTACTAACAGCACTTGCCCCAGCAGTCTTTTAGAGGCTACACGGGGGATCTTTGTCTGTATATAGGCGCTGCTGCTACTCGCTACTAACAGCACTTGCCCCAGCAGTCTGTTAGAGGCTACACTGGGGATCTTTGTCTGTATATAGGCGCTGCTGCTACTCGCTACTAACAGCACTTGCCCCAGCAGTCTGTTAGAGGCTACACGGGGAATCTTTGTCTGTGTATAGGCGCTGCTGCTACTCGCTACTAACAGCACTTGCCCCAGAAATCTGTTAGAGGCTACACGGGGTATCTTTGTCTGTGTATAGGCGCTGCTGCTACTCGCTACTCACAGCACTTGCCCCAGCAGTCTATTAGAGGCTACACGGGGGATCTTTGTCTGTGTATAGGCGCTGCTGCTACTCGCTACTAACAGCACTTGCCCCAGCAGTCTGTTAGAGGCTACACGGGGGATCTTTGTCTGTGTATAGGCGCTGCTGCTACTCGCTACTAACAGCACTTGCCCCAGCAGTCTGTTAGAGGCTACACGGGGGATCTTTGTCTGTGTATAAGCGCTGCTGCTACTCGCTACTAACAGCACTTGCCCCAGCAGTCTTTTAGAGGCTACACGGGGGATCTTTGTCTGTATATAGGCGCTGCTGCTACTCGCTACTAACAGCACTTGCCCCAGCAGTATGTTAGAGGCTACACGGGGGGCCTTTGTCTGTGTATAGGCCCTGCTACTTGGGTTCGATTCCCGCTACCAGGTGACGATTATCTGAAGCGGTCCTGGGCCTCTGCTAGGTCGGCTCAGCCTCAAATGAGCACCTGGTGCAGTGTGTAAACATCGCCACTGGGTAGACAAAGGCGGCCGGGCGTGGTGCTGGCCACCCACCCCCTCGTGTGCCACATTGCCCGGCCTTCATAGGCGCTGCTGCTACTCGCTACTAACAGCACTTGCCCCAACAGTCTGTTAGAGGCTATCCGAGGGGACGTGGTCTTTGAGATGGATTGCTTGCACACACGTGCGTGTGTGTGTGTGATTGGCTGTGTGTGTGCTTGTGTGATCGGTTGTGTGTGTGCGTGTGTGTTATCAGTTGTGTGTGTGCGTGTGTGTGACCGGTTGCGTGTGTGTGTGATTGGTTGTGTGTGTGTGATCGGTTGCGTGTGTGCATGTGTGTGATCGGTTGCGTGTGTGTGTGCTTGTGTGATCGGTTGTGTGCGTGTGTGTGATCGGTTGTGTGTGTGTGTGATCGGTTAAGAGCGCGTGTGTGATCGTTTGCAAGCGTGTGTGTGTGATCGGTTGCGAGCGCGTGTGTGATCGTTTGCAAGCGTGTGTGTGTGATCGGTTGCGTGTGTGCGTGTGTGTGATTGGTTGCCTGTGTGCGTGTGTGTGATCGTTTGCAAGCGTGTGTGTGTGTGTGTGATCGGTTGCGAGCGCGTGTGTGATCGTTTGCAAGCGTGTGTGTGTGTGTGATCGGTTGCGTGTGTGCGTGTGTGATTGGTTGCGTGTGTGCGTGTGTGTGATCGTTTGCAAGCGTGTGTGTGTGTGTGATGGGTTGCGTGTGTGCGTGTGTGTGATCGGTTGCGAGCGCGTGTGTGATCGTTTGCAAGCGTGTGTGTGTGTGTGATCGGTTGCGTGTGTGCGTGTGTGATTGGTTGCGTGTGTGCGTGTGTGTGATCGTTTGCAAGCGTGTGTGTGTGTGTGATGGGTTGCGTGTGTGCGTGTGTGTGATTGGTTGCCTGTGTGCGTGTGTGTGATCGTTTGCAAGCGTGTGTGTGTGTGATCGGTTGCGTGTGTGCGTGTGTGTGATCGGTTGCGTGTGTGCGTGTGTGTGATTGGTTGCCTGTGTGCGTGTGTGTGATCGTTTGCAAGCGTGCGTGTGTGTGATCGGTTGCGTGTGTGCGTGTGTGTGATCGGTTGCGTGTGTGCGTGTGTGATCGGTTGCGTGTGTGCGTGTGTGTGATCGGTTGCGTGTGTGCGTGTGTGTGATCGGTTGCGTGTGCGTGTGTGCGTGTGTGTGATCGGTTGCGTGTGTGCGTGTGTGTGATTGGTTGCCTGTGTGCGTGTGTGCGTGTGTGTGATTGGTTGCGTGTGTGTGTGTGTGTGATCGTTTGCAAGCGTGTGTGTGTGTGATCGGTTGCCTGTGTGCGTGTGTGTGATCGTTTGCAAGCGTGTGTGTGTGTGATGGGTTGCGTGTGTGCGTGTGTGTGATTGGTTGCGTGTGTGCGCGTGTGTGATCGTTTGCAAGCGTGTGTGTGTGTGTGATGGGTTGCGTGTGTGCGTGTGTGTGATTGGTTGCCTGTGTGCGTGTGTGTGATCGTTTTCAAGCATGTGTGTGTGTGATGGGTTGCGTGTGTGCGTGTGTGTGATCGTTTGCAAGCGTTGCGTGTGTGATGGTGCCTGTGTGTGTGATTGGTTGCCTGTGTGCGTGTGTGTGATTGGTTGCCTGTGTGCGTGTGTGTGATTGGTTGCCTGTGTGTGTGTGATGGGTTGCGTGTGTGCGTGTGTGTGATTGGTTGCCTGTGTGCGTGTGTGTGATCGTTTTCAAGCATGTGTGTGTGTGATAGGTTGCGTGTGTGCGTGTGTGTGATCGTTTGCAAGCGTGTGTGCGTGTGTGTGATTGGTTGCCTGTGTGCGTGTGTGTGATTGGTTGCCTGTGTGCGTGTGTGTGATTGGTTGCCTGTGTGTGTGTGTGTGATGGGTTGCGTGTGTGCGTGTGTGTGATTGGTTGCCTGTGTGCGTGTGTGTGATCGTTTTCAAGCATGTGTGTGTGTGATGGGTTGCGTGTGTGCGTGTGTGTGATCGTTTGCAAGCGTGTGTGCGTGTGTGTGATTGGTTGCCTGTGTGCGTGTGTGTGATTGGTTGCCTGTGTGCGTGTGTGTGATTGGTTGCCTGTGTGTGTGTGTGTGATTGGTTGCCTGTGTGCGTGTGTGACGTGGGTGTAGAACTCGGCGGGGGGAGGGGTGTGGTCATTATGAGCGTCACTGAGATCGTAACGCGTCACGTCCGGCCCACTGGCCACCAGGCGGAGACCCACCCCCCCCCCGTCCCCCACGTGGTAGGAAGACGACGATTCCCGCGCCGATTAAAAAACATCCCTCGGTGCTGCTCTGTTTTTTGTTCCATCGTCGTCATCGTCGTCGTCCTGGTCGTCGTTGCGATCCCATGGGTAGAAACCACCCACCCCACCACACCCCAGAGGTCGCAAACGGGTTTTGATTCCTTACCCGTACCCGTACCTGGCCGCACCAGGGTCGCAAACGGCTACCCGTATCCGTACCCGGCCGTACACGTACCCTACTCGATACCCGGCCGGGTACGGGAAGGGTACGGGTATCGGGTACCCGATTGCGACCTCTGGGATGAAGCCATGTTGCAGGCGCGGGTGGGTTGATTCTAGGAACTTGAATTGTGAGAAGAGACAAGACGTTGGGAAATGAGTGACAATCACGGTTACTCACCAGTGACTCACGGTCTACCCGTACCCGGCCGCACCAGGGTCGCAAACGGGTACCCGTAGCCGTACCCGGCCGGGTACGGGTAGCCGGGTATCGGGTAGGGTACGGGTATCGGGTACCCGGTTGCGACCTCTGCCACACCCCCTCCAGCCCCGGTAGTAGTGGGTGGGTGGGTGTCCTACTGCAACGGGTCGTCACGTGTTGCGTTCCACGTTGCTCTCTCTGTATGTCTCGTAGTGCCAATTGGGGCATAAGTCGCGCATCACATCCTGTCTGGCACCAGTCTCTTATCGTGTCGTTAAGCCATTACCACTGTCTGTGTGTGCGTGTGTTGAACTTCTTTCGCACCGTACGTAGCCAACCGTGCTGTGTGTGTGTGTTGAACTTCTTTCACACCGTACGTAACCAACTGTGCTATGTGTCGAACTTTTTTCGCACCGTACGTAGCCAACCATGGGAGGGGCTGGGTGGGGAGGGGAGGGTAGGGAGGGGCTGGGCGGGGAGGGGAGGGTGGGGAGGGGCTGGGTGGGGAGGGTGGGTGGGGCTGGGTGGGGGGGTGGGAGGGGTGTGGCTGGGTGGGAAGGGGCTGGTCACCCCGTGGTGCCCTTATAAACTCAACGTTTAACCTACTCACGCCGGCTTGTGCCCGCCCTCACAGTCGGGCATATTTGCGGAATACACCACGCCGCCGTTGACCCTGGCCATTGACCGAGCAACCCAACGTTCCGACCAGCTCCCTCCGCAGGAATGTGTTGATGGGCGTCTCCAAGGGGGCTTCTGTTCGTGGCGTCCTACATGTTGAACATTCTTTCTCACCGTACGTAGTCAACCGTACTCTGTGCGTGTTTATCTTTATTCAGGATCGGAATATTTTGATCAGAAAAAAAAACACGCGCATGCCCCATCGCTTGCACCACCCTCCCCCCATCGTCACCACAACCATCATCATCATCACCGTCATTATCGTAATCCCCACCAACACTGCCAACCAATACCATTATCCACCATTCGCCACTAACTGATGGTGACATCACCATGGCGCCCATCTCAGGCCAGGTTTACTTTGAGCCCACGTGACGTACGGAAAGCTCGCTGACCGGACGAGGTCTGGGGGATAGACCCAGGTGCCATGGGTTTACTGACTGAGATGACCGGTAGAAGCACCATCAGCTGTACCCCCCTACTGTGCCAACTTGCTGCGTTTTGGCCGCCCGGCGCTCCGCTGGTTGTTGTGAGCGTAGCTCCTCCACCCTCTGTTGTTGCTGGAGGGCGACTGACTCCAACTGCTCAGTAGCAGCATCGTTCACGAGCCTCCTCCACAGAGGCCGATCTTGACAACGCGGGCACCAGTCGTCGGCATGTCCATTCAGCTCCACATCCTCCCATACTGCATCAGTTCCATCTCTTCGCCAGCCCATGTTGTGCCCATTTAGCCCCCTCTATGCAGCCAAACAGAACCTGTTTAAGCATGCGGTGACTGGGCATGCGGACTGCATGAACCAGCCAACGCAGCCTTGCCTGCGAGAACAACTAACTGATGGGAATGTGTCCAGATCTTTCAAGGATCTGTGAGTTTCTCGCACAATCCAGCCTGGTTAAACTCAGGGTGGATCGTAGAAATGCCAGCCTGAATGTTTCTAACCAGCACAGATGTTCAATTAGAGGGGTCCACGTTTCACAAGCATAGAGATGGGAGAGCATGACTGTGGCTGAGAAGACCTAAAGCGTCGTACGGAGTGACAGACCAGATAGCTTCCACACAGCATTACACAGCCAATGAAAATATAATGCTGCCAGACTGATTCGGAGTGAGACCTCTGCTGTCAAACCGGAGCTGGTTTTAAGCACACTGCCCAGGCATGGGAAACTCTCCACTATCTCCACAACTGCTCCATCACCAACGGGGAACTAAGGGGTGGAGTGTTTGCTGGCACAAAATACCCAGGCAGGTATCACCACCAATAGAGAGAGAGAGAGAGATGGGCGTGCAGGCAGACAGATGGATGAAAAAACAAATCACCGTAAAAGCCACCATCATTATCACCATGATCAACATCATCAACTGCATCATCAACATCACCATCACAACCACCATCACCAAAACCACCATCATCATCACCAACATCACCACCACCATCGTCATCATCGTCATCATCACCACCACCACCACCATCGCGATCATTACACAGATCTGGAGACCAGGCTCAGGGTGGAGCTCTGGAAACCCTTCCCGGTCCGGTGGCGCGGCACCATCGCGACCACGGCGCGCCTGATGGCGCCCGTGCGCAGGCCGTAGATGACGGGGTTGAGGGCGGGCGGCGCTGCGTAGAAGAGGCACGTGAGGGCTTGGCGCAGCGGCGCGGGTATGGGCACGAGCTTGTCCACGCGGTTGTAGACAACCGCGAAAAGGAGCGGCGCGTAGAAGACGGCGAGCACCAGCAGGTGGGTGACGCACGTGCTCACCGCCCTGCTGTGCTGGGCCCTGCTGCCCTTGCCGGCGACGGGGACGCTGGCGGTGACGCGGCCGGGTTCGCCGGGGAAGGCGTCGCCGGTGCCGCCTGGGGTGGCGATGGCGATGGGGGTCTTGGGCGCGACGGTGGAGGAGCCCCCCGTGGTGCCGGTGGTGGCGGTATCGGCGGAAGTGCTGGGAGCAACTGCGGATGTGCTTCTAGCGGTGGTGTTCATGGAGGTGCTGGGACCGACTGTTGAGGTCTTCCTGGTGGTGGTGTTGGTGGAGGTGTTGGAACCAACTGTGGAGGCGTTCCCGGTGGTAGTGCTGTTGGTGGAGGTGTTAGGACCAGCTGTGGAGGTGATGGGACAAATTGTGGAGGTCCTCCTAGGGGTGGTGGTGTTTTTGTTGGTGGTGGTGTTGGGACCAACTGTGGAGTTGATCCCAGTGGTGGTGGTGTTGGTGGAGGTGTTAGGACCAACTGTGAAGGTGCTCCTAGCGGCGTCGTTGGCGGCGGTGGATTTTCCAAAGGCGGCGGCACTTGAAGAGGAGTCGCCGCGGCCGCGCCTCGCCAGGCACTCGTGGACGATGCAGGTGTACGAGAAGACGACGGCGGCGAGAGACGAGCCCACGGTGAGGGTGGTGAGCGCCACCCCGTACGCGTTGTTGACGCTGCCGTCGCTGCAGGCCATGTTGACCAGCGCGATGTTGTCGCAGTGAGCGGTCGGCACCAGCTTGGGACGCGGGCAGTCGGTCAGCTGCAGGCGAAGGGTGAGCCACAACATCGGGGCGACGAGCGCGGCCGACGCGGTCGCTGCCGCCGCGTTCACGGCGAGGGCCCGCCCGTTTGTCGCCACGCCGTGGTAGCGCAGCGGCCTGCAGATGGCCGCGTAGCGGTCGAGCGCCATCGCGGAGAGCACGAAGCACTCGAGCGCGCGGTAGAAGTGGATGGCTATCATCTGGGCGACGCACTCGCCCACCGTGATGAGGTTGGGCGCCGCCAGGTCGCGCATGATGCGCGGCAGCGTGGCGGAGCAGCCGACGACGTCGCTGAGGGCCAGGTTGGCGAGCAGGATGAACATGGGCCTGTGGAGGCGCACGTCGCGGTAGATGGCGGCGCACAGCAGCAGGTTGCCGACGAGCGCCACGGAGTAGAGGAGGAGGACGACGGCGAAGACGAGCGGCCGCGTGCCGGCCGGCTCACGCAGCAGGCCGGCGATCACGATCAGCGTGCCGGAGACGGATGCCTCTGACGATGACGATGACGATGATGAGTTCCACTCCATAGCGGTGGAGATGATGAAGCACTTTAAGTGCTGGTGGTGGGGGATGGTGATGGTGGTGGTGGGTGACGCAGATGGTGGTGGCAAAGCCAATGGTGGGTGATGGATGAAGATCAGAGATACTGGGTGAGGTGCTGATGGTGGTGGTGGGTGATGGATGGAGATCAGAGATACTGGTTGCAGCGTTTGTGGTGGTGGTGGTGCTTCTGATGGTGGGTAATAGATGAAGATCAGATGTACTTGGGTGAGATGGTGGTGAGTTGCAGATCAGGATCGGCGATGGTCTGGTGGTGATGGTGGTTGATCGTTGTATCCTTTGCAGCTCTTCAGATGTACCTGCATCCAAGCAAAGCCCCAACGAGGAGGCGGTTCGACTTATTACGTCTTATTAGGAGGCGGCGGAGGTGACTGGTAATTAATGAGCTCCTGGAGGTGCTGGTGGAGGTGACGGAGGAGAATGAGCTCACTCTTTGGTTCTTTCGGTGACGTCACATAAAAATAAATGCAATTTAATAATCGTAGAATACGACGTTTCGATGGCAACACAAAGCTTCGAATCTAGTTTGAGAATGAGCTCGTTTTAACGCAGGAGTTTCGAGACACTTTCTCAAGATGCTGTACGTACATATGTACAGGCATGCCTTGGGTTACGAGCATAATTTGTTTCTGGGGCCCGTTGGTAAGTCGAAAGGGCCGTAAGTCGGAACACCAGAGGGCAGTCCTTAGGTTACGAGCCTAATTCATGCCTGGGGCCCGTTCGTAAGTCGAACTGTTCATAAGTCGGAACACAAGTCATCGGGTAACGAGCCTAATTCATTCCTGAGGCCCGTTCGTAAGTCCAACTGTTTGTAAGTATAACTGTCCATAAGTCGGAACGCAAGAGGGAATTCTTAGGGTTATGAACACGATTCATTCCTGGGGTCCGTTCGTAAGACGAACTGTTCGTAAGTCGGAACGCAACGTGCCGCTGTTTGAATGCCCACATGGTCAGTGTTATGAAACGTGTTACGGTTCAACAAAAAGAGCGAAGAATTGTTAAAGTCATAAATAATAAGGGATATTGTACATCGCTACGCAATACTGTAACAAACGCTGTATAGTCAAGTAAAAAATAAATGAACATGCATCGACAAAGTCCGTTTTACTTTCACTTAGCTTGAGTACCGATGTTGGCTTGCTTGTCGGAAGGAAGGCAATGAGTCACCCCAATTGCACACGCTGAGACTTACACCGAGACACACACTGACACACGCACTGACACACACACTGATACACACACTGACACACGCACAGACACACACACTGACACACACACTGACACACACACAGATACACACAAAGACACACACACAGAAAAACAGACAGATACACACAGACACACACACAGACACACACAGACACCAACACAGATACACACACAGACATACGGATACACGCACTAAAGAGACAAAGATCCACCCGTATAACCCTAGCAGACTTTTGGGGCAAGTGCAGCCAACGATTAGCAGCACGGAACCGTTACAGCACGATTGCTGTATCAAGTAAGAGAAATTACAAGAAAAACCGTCCTTGTATATATACTGGTTGAGGGTGGGAGGAGCCAAGGCAGACCCCTGGATATTATTATTGTGAGGTTCGGTGCGGCTGAAGCACGCTGCTAGGAATGAGCCTTTGTTGTGTAGACTGGCTCATTCCTAGCAGCGTGCTTCAGCCGCACCGAACCTCACAATAATAATATCCAGGTGTCCGCCTTGGCTCCTCCCACCCTCAACCAGTATATATACAAGGACGGGTTTTCTTGGAATTTCTCTTACTTGATACAGCTATCGTGCTGTGACGGTTCCACCTGAAGACGGAAGCTTGTGTTGCCTCCGAAACGTCGTGATTTTTTATTTTATTTTTATTAATTTTAATTTAAATTTTTTACCTACGTGACTTTACCGAAAAAACCTAAGAATATTAATCCTTGCAGTCACGAAAGCTTCAAATCTAGGATTAGCAGCGCCTATGACGGCTGGCTCAGTGGCGCACGAGGGGGTGGGTGGACAGTACCACGCCCGGCCGTCTTTGTCTCTCCAGTGGCGATGTTTACTACACACCGCACCAGGTGCTCATTTGAGGCTGAGTCGACCAAGGGGAGGCCCAGCACCCATTCGGATAATCGGCATTGGTGTTGGTCGTGATTGGGAATCGAACTCGGGTCACCGGTTTGTAAGTTGAGGACTGCCCTATATTGAACTTTTTTTGCACCGTACCTATTGAACCGTGCTATGTGTGTGTGTGTTGAACTTCTTTCGTACCGTACGTAGCCAACCGCGCTAATCGGAGGCCCGGCGGCGGGTAACGGAACAGAAAAACCGAACGCAACTAAAAGCACCAAAAAAACCCTAGAAAACCACCAGCAAACGACTTTCCCTGGCGATCCCCGCTTTTAAAAATCCTTTATATTAAGTTCACTTGCGTGCTTGCTTGCGCGCTTACGACCGTGCAAATCTTTCGGTCGTTTTTCAACCCACTTCCCGTGATCCAATCGAGCTGACATTTTCCACACAGACTCGTTGTGCGTGACAATATATTTTCGTGAAAATTTTTTCCCCAAAATTTTGCACTTTTTAGGAAAAACATTTTTTTCATATTTTATTTAAAATACCAATGTGATAAAAATGAAACTCTTACTCAAGAAAAAACATAAATGAATAGTAAAATAAAACCGATGCCACGCATATAAAGGATTTATAGTGAAAAACTTTGTTTTTACGGGTTAATTTTTTTGTTTTTGTTCTAGGAGGAAGTAGCCGTGGCCCTGGTTACGCTGTCGACAAAGGATCGTCCCCATTTCTCTTTCTCTCTCTCAAGAGCCCCAGCTGCCCTGCCGTTAAAACACAACCGGCGTATGACGGATAAGGGGCCGTCCATAAATGACGTCACGCACCTAGGGGGGGGGGGTCAGACATTTGCGACGATGTGTGACGATGGGGGGGGGGGGAGAGTTTGAGAAATGTGACGTCACATCAAAATGGGCAACTTTAAATGAATATAGATAACACGTTCTACTTAAGTAAATAGACGTTTTAATAAGGGGCCGTCCATAAATGACGTCACGCACCTAGGGGGGGGGGGTCAGACATTTGCGACGATGTGTGACGATGGGGGGGGGAGGGTTTGAGAAATGTGACGTCAAATCAAAATGCGCAACTTTAAATAAATACCAGCTTAAATAGACGCTCCAAGCCTGGGGTGTCATTCAGACTCTGTCTTCTCGACAGACCTGTTCTTCACCTGAGGACGGCTGCTTGCGTTGTGGCTGAAACGTCGTGGGAATTATTTTATTATGTTTAATTTTTATTATTTTATTATTTCCCTTCTACGTGACTTTACCGAAAGAACCAAGAAGACGTTCTACCCAATTAAATAGACTTTTTCATAAATGTTTGCGCCTACAACATCAGAGTGCAGCGCAACATTAAATACGCACTCTGGTTGTATGTGATGATGATGCATTGGCTGTAATCATAATGTAATAATAACAATGGATGGCATTGTCTTTGTAAACTGATTGGTCCACACCAGAGAGACAGCAGCAGCCTTCGTTATGGCCCAGTCTCACCACAATGTATACAGACAACGCACAAAGACAATGTACAAACACAATACAAAACGACTGTGTTATTGCCAGAAAGGCTAAACCCTATTGTTATATTTTGATACTGGCAAGAAAGTTGTCCCATGTTGTAGCTCCTTCGCGTTAGATTTTTGTTATCCCCCATCCAGACGTGACCTGGCCATGGCAAATGTCGGCAACTCTACGAAGTGATTCTAGATTTGAAGCTTTCGTGACTACAAGGATTCATATTCTTAGTTCTTTCGGTAAAGTCACGTAGGTAAAAAAATGAAATTAATAATTCCAAAAAAATGAAATTAATAATTTATTTCGGTAAAGTTACGTAGGTAAAAAAGATGAAATTAATAATTTCAAAAAAATTAATAATTTCATTTTTTTACCTACGTGACTTTACCGAAAGAACTAAGAGTATCTACGAAGTGACATTCAGAGCAGCCGCATATCCTAGACGCGCGAGTGTTGATCCCGAAGAGGGGAGGGGAAACCCCGCACGACCCGCAAACTCTAAAATTACAAGTTCAAGTTCATTTATTAGATGTAGCCCTGTGAGCTATTGGGCTCTTGAATCGGGTGCAACCGCAACAAACAAAAAACATGAACAACAAAAAACATCTTAAAGTGAATATGTGACTGAGTGAAAACAGAAAAGACAGCAAAATATTGCAGAAAAAACACCGTACACCAACGCTGTGTGCAAAAATCCCAGTGGGATGCAAGCCAAACAACCAACAACAACCACAAGACAACTTAGATTAAGGCCATCAGTCTAACTATGTACTACAACAAACAAACATGGCTAAACCAATACACTTTTCAAAATCACCAAAATAAAGCCATGAAAGCAATGAAACAGTGATCATAGGAACTGTGACGATCAGCAGGCATCGTCAGGGTCGGGATCGAACCCAGGACTTCCTGTATACCAGGCGAGGTCGTTAACATCTCACTACGGAGTGAGAAAGACACGCAAACTCCATATATACAGCAGGCGTTTGGTTTGGGATCGGACCAACGACCTCCAGTATACCGCGTGAGTCTGTGGGTCTCTGTGTGAGTCTGTGGTTCTCTGTGTGAGTCTATGGGTCTCCGTGTGAATCTATGGGTCTCTGTATGATTGTATGGGTCTGGGAGTCTGTGGGTCGTTGTGTGAGTCTATAGGATTCTGTGTCAGCCTATGGGTCTCCGTGTGAATCAATGGGTTTTTGTGCGAGTCTATGGGTCTCTGTGTGAGTCTATCTCTCTCTGTGTGTGTCTATGGGTATCTGTGTGAGTCTGTGTCTCTGTGCGAATCTTTATGTCTGTGAGTATATGGGTCTCTCTGTATGAGTCTATGGGTCCCCGTGCGAGTCTGTGGGTTTCTGTGTGAGTCTATGGGTCTCTATGTCAGTCTATATGTCTGTTAGTCTTTGGGTCTCTGTACGAGTCGATGGCTCCCCGTGTGAGTCTATGGGTCTCTGTGCGAGTCTATGGGTCTTCGTCCGAGTCTATGTGTCTCTCTATGAGTTTATGGGTCTCTGTGGGAGTCTATGGGTCTCTGTATGAGTTTATGGGTCTCTATGGGAGTCTATGGGCATTAGTCCATGGAGGGAGTGAGTCCCAGGCGACCGGAGACTCGTCTGCGTGCGATGAGACGGCGCTGGAAGTTACACCACGGGCGCTTTGTCACAGAGGAGAAGGACTTTAACACGCAGCAGCAGCAGCAGTAGCAGCGGGAGCCTTTCACGACCAATATTTTACACAGTAACGGCGTTCACTTGGGTTAGATCGCGTAAATATGAATGTGGTAATACACCCCGCCACCTGAACTGCCATCCGGACACATGGCCAATTACTTCAAGGGGACTTGTCACGTTTAAACCAAACGTGACCAATCGGTTTACGACTTAAGCACTACTGAATTCGGTCGTGCGTTAAAGAGATTCAAACCCACCGCAACATTTGTTTTCAGTCGCGTTAGGTTTCGCCGGTGAATGCAAGCAACCGGACAGAATCCTGACAAAAATCGCCCCTAACGAAGCCCGTTGCTTTTGTTGTTGTTGTTGTTGTTTTTGTTGTTGCTGTTGTCACATAGCTGTCAACCTAAAATGTTTACCCTGTATTCGTGTACATGGAAATTGAGTTTTCAAGTTCAAACGGCGTACAGCCGTTCTTCTTTCGCACCGTGCAATACAGGAAACAAGAACAACTTTTTTAAAAAACGTGTGTGCTTCTCCCTTGCGATGGGACTTTGTAGGATGAACTTTGGGATTTATAAGGGTACGGGGTGACAATTACGGTCTGAATTGGTCTTATAATAATGAAAGGCAATGATAATGGGTTGACAATGAATGTTGTCACCAGCAACTTGGAATTGTAAATGTCGCGGGTGGGTTTAAACTATCCAAGACGCAACCGGTTCAGGGGGCCGAAGTCGCGACTAAATTGGCCACATGGTTGGATTTTGATTTGAAGCTTTCGTGACTGCAGGAATCCATACTCTTTGGTTCTTTCGGTAAAGTCACGTAGGTAGAAAATAAAATTAATCGCGACGTTTCGGGCGCAACACAAGCGTCCGTCATCAGATGGGAAAGCATGGTCTGCTGCTGAGGCAGAATGTTTAGGACTGTTTGAGTCTGGCTCAGCAGCAGACCATGCTTCCCCACCTGATGACGGATGCTTGTGTTGCGCCCGAAACGTCGTGATTTATTTTATTTTATACCTCCGTGACTCTACCGAAAGAACCAAAGGGTATGGTTGGTTTTACTTGGACAAACTCCCTCTCCCTAATTGGTCACGTGTTGGTTTTACTTTGACAAACTCCCCTCTCTCTAATTGGTCACTTGTTGGAGGGAGGCAAAGACAGATTTCTTTTTAAATCCTTTATATTAAGTTCGCTTGCTTGCTTAGGACCGTGCAAATCTTTCGGTCGTTTTTTAACCCACTTCCCGTGATCCAATCGAGCTGACATTTTGCACACAGACTCGTTGTGCGTGACAATGCATTTTCGTGAAAAAAAAATTCCAAAATTTTACACTGTTTAGGGAATTTTTTTAAAAATATTTAATTACCAATTGTTTAATGCTGCCAGACAATCATCTGACCCACAGGTGGCAGCCATCTCACGTCAGAGGACGAGAGGACTCTAGCCGCCCCGATGCCACGCATATAAAGGATTTATAGTGAAAAACTTTGTTTTTACGGGTTTACTTGTTTAAATCTCGCTGCGCCCGAGGTGATGTTCGTCGACGTTAGAGAGAGAGAGAGAGCGAATCGGTTTGTATGAAGGGGAGGGAGGCAAACACAGATTTTGTTTGTTGTAGAAGATAATGGACGCACCAGGAAGTAGGCCTCGGCAAGGAAAGGTAATTGTACCCTTTTTACCGGGTGAAAGGGTAAAGTTTAAAGGTGTCGACATGCCAAGGGGTAAGGGTAAAGGGTAGGCTCGTTGCTTTTTACACTTTTACCTTACCTGCTAAAGAGTAAAAGGTAGGGTAGAGTGATTGTATTGTGGTAGGGTAAAAGGTAGGGTAAGGGTAGGCTCGTTGTTTTTACACTTTTACCTTACCTGCTAAAGGGTAAAAGGTAGGGTAGAGTGATTGTATTGTGGTAAGGTAAAAGGTAGGGTAAGGGTAGGCTCGTTGTTTTTACACTTTTACCTTACCTTTGCCGAGGCCTACCAGGAAGACACCACACACACACACAGAGACAGGAGTTGGTGGCTCAATGAGACCCAGACAGGAGTTGGTGGGGATCATTGGTACACAGGCAGACGTTGCTAGATTAGTGATACAAAAACAAGTTGGTGGATCATAGAGACACATTCAGAAGTTACTGGATCATAGAGAAATACATACAGTGAGGGAAAAAGTATTTGATCCCCTGCTGATTTTGTACGTTTGCTCACTGACAAAGAAATGATCAGTCTATAATTTTAATGGTAGGTTTATTTGAACAGTGAGAGACAGAATAACAACAACAAATCCAGAAAAACGCATGTCAAAATGTTATAAATTGATTTGCATTGTAATGAGGGAAATAAGTATTTGACCCCCTCTCAATCAGAAAGATGTCTGGCTCCAGGTGTCTTTTATACAGATAACAAGCTGAGATTAGGAGCACACTCTTAAAAGGAGTGCTCCTAATCTCAGCTTGTTACCTGTATTAAAGACACCTGTTCACAGAAGCAATCAATCAATCAGATTCTAAACTCTCCACCATGGCCAAGACCAAAGAGCTCTACAAGGATGTCAGGGACAAGATTGTAGACCTACACAAGGCTGGAATGGGCTACAAGACCATCGCCAAGCAGCTTGGTGAGAAGGTGACAACATTTGGTGCGATCATTCGCAAATGGAAGAAACACAAAATAACTGTCAATCTCCCTCGGCCTGGGGCTCCATGCAAGATCTCACCTCGTGGAGTTGCAATGATCATGAGAACGGTGAGGAATCAGCCCAGAACTACACGGGAGGATCTTATCAATGATCTTAAGGCAGCTGGGACCATAGTCACTAAGAAAACAGTTGGTAACACACTACGCCGTGAAGGATTGAAATCCTGCAGCGCCCGCAAGGTCCCCCTGCTCAAGAAAGCACATATACATGCCCGTCTGAAGTTTGCCAATGAACATCTGAATGATTCAGAGGACAACTGGGTGGAAGTGTTGTGGTCAGATGAGACCAAAATGGAGCTCTTTGGCATCAACTCAACTCGCCGTGTTTGGAGGAGGAGGAATGCTGCCTATGACCCCAAGAACAGCATCCCCACCGTCAAACATGGAGGTGGAAACATTATGCTTTGGGGGTGTCTTTTCTGCTAAGGGGACAGGACAACTTCACTGCATCAAAGGGACGATGGACGGGGTCATGTACCGTCAAATATTGGGTGAGAACCTCCTTCCCTCAGCCAGGGCATTGAAAATGGGTCGTGGATGGGTATTCCAGCATGACAATGACCCAAAACACACGGCCAAGGCAACAAAGGAGTGGCTCAAGAAGAAGCACATTAAGGTCCTGGAGTGGCCTAGCCAGTCTCCAGACCTTTATCCCATAGAAAATCTGTGGAGGGAGCTGAAGGTTCGAGTTGCCAAACGTCAGCCTCGAAACCTTAATGACTTGGAGAAGATCTGCAAAGAGGTGTGGGACAAAATCCCTCCTGAGATGTGTGCAAACCTGGTGGCCAACTACAAGAAACGTCTGATCTCTGTGATTGCCAACAAGGGTTTTGCCACCAAGTACTAAGTCATGTTTTGCAGAGGGGTCAAATACTTATTTCCCTCATTAAAATGCAAATCAATTTATAACACTTTTGACATGCGTTTTTCTGGATTTTGTTGTTGTTATTCTGTCTCTCACTGTTCAAATAAACCTACCATTAAAATGATAGACTGATCATTTCTTTGTCAGTGGGCAAACGTACACAATCAGCAGGGGATCAAATACTTTTTTCCCTCACTGTAAAGTGTAAGATCATAGATACAGACATACGTTGTTTGATCATTGAGACACGGACAGAAGTTGTTAGATCACAGAGACACAGAGAGAAGTTTTTAGATCCTAGAGCCACAGACAAAAATTGGTGGATCATTAAGACCCAGTCAGACTTTGTTAGATCATTGAGACAGACAGAAGTTGGTGGATCATAGAGACACGGACAGACGTTGTTAGATCATTGAGACAGACATAAGTTGGTGGATAATAGAAACACAGACAAAAGTTGTTGTTGGACCACCACGGATAATGAAATTCCTTACCAGACAACAACAGCCGCAGCAACAACAACAACAGCAGCAGCACTCCCTGCTGTTGCTACTGCTGCTGCCTTTTATAAATCTGCCTCCTCCATCCTCATCAACCTCCACCCCCTCCTCCTCCTCCTCATCCCCTCCATTTCCCATCCGCGTCCCGTGAGAGAGAGCGCGTGAGAGAGGCTCCCTGGGATCAAGGGAGTGGGATGCGTGGGGTCACCTTGGTGGGGTGTGGGGTGGTGGGGGTATGGGGGTGAGAGAGAGGGAGGGAGTCTATAGGGGATACTGGGAGATACCGCTAAGTGATGATGATCCCGAGTGCTGTGCACACCGCCCGCACAGCGGATAATTGCGACCAATTAGCGTCAATTAGTGGCGTTCAACTGGTCGAGCTATGTGGGAGGAGGAGGGAGGGGAGATTGTGAAGGCGGGGAGGGGGGGATCGTAAATTGGTGGTTATTGGGTCCGACCGCTATGTGAGCTGTCCTAGACACCATGCATATAAGTCTGGAATCATAGGGAAAAAATAACTAATTCATCTTCCCTGCTCATTGGACAGGACGTCGAGGGCCTGTGGAATGGCCAGCGAGAAGCCCCCAATCTCACACCACTGAGATTTTTTAAAAATCTCTGGGGTCACTTGAAGTCGGCGCTGGTCAACGCATAGAACATTAAGAGTGTTGAATGTTTGCGTCGGCGCATTATTGACGTGCGTGACGCCATTACCCCCCGATACCATTTGCCGTGCGTTTGCTGGCTGAGCATCTCGTCTGGAGTTGTGTATCGGGAACAATGGTGGACACTATTTCGATTTAAAGCTTTCGTGACTGCAGGGATTCATCTTCTTGGTTCTTTCGGTAAAGTCACGTAGAAGGGAAATAATAAAATAATAAAAATAAAAAATAATAAAAACATTCTCACGACGTTTCGGCCACAACGCAAGCAGCCGTCCTCACTATGGGAACCTCATTTGCCAGTAAAAATATGATAATTGGTTTTTTACCCTTCTATCTGGCAACAAAACTGACACCTTTTTGCAAGGAGTCATGTTTGCATAGACCGCAATACCTGCAGTCATAATACAAACAAAAGAACATAACTCTGATAATGTGCACTGTCCTTGAAGTTGATTGGTCCACACCCGAGACAGCTTTCCTTAGAGCCTAGTCCAACCCATGTGAGACTAGGCTCTAAGGAAAGCTGTCTCGGGTGTGGACCAATCAACTTCAAACACAGTGCACATTATCAGAGTTATGTTATTTTGTTTGTATTATGACTGCAGGTATTGCGGTCTATGCAAACATGACTCCTTGTAAAAAGGTGTCAGTTTTGTTGCCAGATAGAAGGGTAAAAAAACAATTATCAGCCGTCCTCAGGTGAAGACCAGGTCTGTCGGGGAGACAGCGTATGAACCTGGTCTTCACCTGAGGACTGGAGCATGTTTGTTTTCACTTCTTTCACTCAATCATCTATCAAATTCTGTCTTTGTCTGTATGATCTATGAACCTCTGTCTGTGTCCCAATGATCCACAAACTGCTGTCTGTGTTTTTGTACTGTTTGCCTTTTGCCATTGTTCTCCCGTCTGAAACTGCTACTGAGACGAGGCCATACAGAAGGCTCTGGTGTAGGCCAATCAGTTTCAAAGACAATGCATCACATATTATCAGAGCATGCTGTTTCGATTTAAAGCTTTCGTGACTGCAGGGATTCATATTCTTGGTTCTTTCGGTAAAGTCACGTAGAAGGGAAATATGATGATTGCTTGTGTTGCAATCGAAACGTCGTGAGAATTTTATTGTTTTATATTTGTATAATTTTATTATTTCCCTTCTACGTGACTTTACCGAAAGAACCAAGAGAACGTTGTTTGTTTTGCATGTTCGCCACAAGTACCGTGTGCGGTTAATTGCAGTACTTGATTCCTTACATGCTTTGGGCTTGCCTTCATATCCGCATCTCCAGTTTCCGAACCCTCCCACTCCCAGCACCGCCCACTTCCCCTCACCACCCCGGCATTTTTTTTTTGCTGTGCTTGTGTCCTCCCTACCCCACACTCCCACCCTCCCTGTTTCTCCTCCCTGGCTCCTAACCAGAGGTCGCAACCGGGTACCCGATACCCGTACCCTACCCGATACCCGGCTACCCGTACCCGGCCAGGTACGGCTACGGGTAGCCGTTTGCGATCATGGTGCGGCCGGGTATGGGTACGGGTACGCCGTGAGTCACTGGTGAGTCACCGTTTGTCACTCATTTCCCAACGTCTTGTCTCTTCTCACAATTCAAGTTCCTAGAATCAACCCACCCGCGCCTGCAACGTGGCTTCATCCCAGAGGTCGCAATCAGGTACCCGATACCCGTACCCTACCCGTACCCGGCCGGGTACGGGTAGCCATTTGCGACCCTGGTGCGGCCGGGTACGGGTACGGGTAGGCCGTGAGTCACTGGTGAGTAACCGTTTGTCACTCATTTCGGGTAGGGTACGGGTAGGGAACGGGTACTCGGCCGGGTACGGGTAGCCATTTGCGACCCTGGTGCGGCCGGGTACGGGTACGGGTAGGCCGTGAGTCACTGGTGAGTAACCGTTTGTCACTCATTTCGGGTAGGGTACGGGTACGGAACGCCGGGTACGGGTACCCATTTGCGACCCTGGTGCGGCCGGGTACGGGTAAGGAATCAAAACCCGTTTGCGACCTCTGCTTGTAGCCTCCACTCCTCCTACCCCACACCCCCACCCTCCCTGTCTCTCATCCCTGGCTCCTCCCCCCCCTTCTCTTGCCTATATAGCCTCTTGTTGCAGCAGCCCCTTTTGCCCACTTCAGCAATTGTTTCTTGCTGTGGTTGTCCCATCTGATGACGGACGCTTGTGTTGCGCCCGAAACGTGGTGATTTAATTTATTTTATGTTATACCTACGTAACTTTACCGAAATATCGATTTAAAGCTTTCGTGACTGCAGGGATTCATCTTCTTGGTTCTTTCGGTAAAGTCACGTAGAAGGGAAGTAATAAAATAATAAAAATATAACATTATAGAATCTTTTATTAATAAAATATTTTATTATGTTTTATTTTTATTATTTTATTACTTCACTTCTACGTGACTTTACCGAAAGAACCAAGAAGATTTACCGAAAGAACCAAAGAGTATAAGTCTCCCACTCGTTCGCCATCGTTGTCAACGCGCTGACTGGAATCTTCTCCAGATGGTCTCCAGAGACCTTGGGGCACAACATTTATGGTGGTTATTGTTGCAAATTCTCAGCAGAAGTGTTAAAAAATTTTCGAAGCACCCTGTTTCCAGTGCAGCTTGCAGTGTAGTGTGCAGTGTATCGTGTAGTACAGGGTGCATCAAAACAATGTTTAACACTTCTATGGGACTAAATAGTTTTTAATGGAAAAAGAAAGTATAATGCACTGTGACATGATAACAAATGCAATGTCCAATCTTGATTGGAAGCTTTCGTGACTGCAGGAATCCATACTCTTTGGTTCTTTCGGTAAAGTCAATGTAGGTAGAAAAAAATAATAGATCACGACGTTTCGATCGTTAATTTGGGGAGGGGGGGGGGGGGGTTGTGGTGGTGGGGGGCTCTACGTGGGGGGGGGGGGGGGGGGAAATGAAACCCAGAAAAATCCTCTAACATCTTCAGCTCGTGCACGACGTACCTCGGGTGGAGGGGTTCGGTCCGCAAAGTCAAAGTTCAAAGTTCCTTTATTAGGTATAGCCCTGTGAGCCATTCGGCTCTTGAATCGGGTGCAACCGCAACAAACAAAAAATAAAAACATGAACAAGAAAACATCTTAAAGTGAATATGTGACTGAGTGCAAACAGAAAATCCAAGAAAAGACAGCAAAATATTGCAGAAAAAATCACCGTACACCAACCCTGTGCAAATATCCCAGTGGGGTGCAAGTCAAACAACAACAACAACCACAATACAACTTAGATTAAGGCCATCAGTCTAACTCTGTACTACAACAAATAAACATGGCCAAACCAATTTTTTTTTCGAAAATCACCAAAATATAGCCATAAAAGCAATGAAACAGTGGTCATCGGAACTGTGACCGAATTTTCACAATAAACGACGTCAACAACATGTACTACCAAAACCCTGCAGCCATAGCTGGCTGCCTGAGTCACTCAACAACAGCAGGAGCATCAGTCGGAGTATCAACATTTTTCAATTCAAGACGCACGCGTGGTCGGTCACTCCAGACTGCAGAGGTCGCAAACAGGTTTTGATTCCTTACCCGTACCCGTACCCGGCCGCACCAGGGTCGCAAATGGGTACCCGTACCCGTACCCGGCCGGGTACGGGTAGCCGTTCCCTACCCGTACCCGTACCCTACCCGAAATGAGTGACAAACTGTGACTCACCAGTGACTCACGGCCTACCCGCACCAGGGTCGCAAACCCGTACCCGTACCCGGCCAGGTAGCCGGGTATCGGGTAGGGTACGGGTATCGGGTACCCGGTTGCGACCTCTGCTCCAGAGTCGGATTGCATCGCACGCGCCTGAGGCTTCCGTCAACAGGATGTCTCTCGTGGCGAGCAAATTAAAGCGCATTGTTCGTCCGCTCCTCCGAGGCTCACGTTACCAACACCACCGCCGCTGCCTGCTGCCTGCTGTCTTAGCCCTACCTGATGCCCAACAACAGAAACGACATCGCTTGCAATTTTTTTTTTAGCACGTGGGGCGCTTTTCCGGCGTCTTTATTTTAACACAATCCCCCTCCCCCCATTCCCCCCACCCTTTGGTTGGTAATTTAGGGCTCTGGAAAGGGTAACTGCTGCTGTCTGTCAGCTCGATAAGTGTTCTAGATGTTGTCTCCCTCGCCGGGCGTGCAGGAGGTCGTGGGTTGAGGTGCTGACTCCCTTATACCCGTGTGTGGACTAATCTCCATCTGTTCCATCTGACTCTCTTCTACCCGTGTGTGGACTAATCTCCATCTGTTCCATCTCACTCCCTTCTGCCCGTGGGTGGACTAATCTCCATCTGTTCCATCTCATTTACTTATACCCGTCTGTTCTATCTCACTCCCATCTGCTCGTGGGTGGACTAATCTACATCTGTTCCATCTGTTCCATCTCAGTCCCATCTACCCGTGGGTGGACTAATCTCCATCTGTTCCATCTCACTCCCTCCTACAGAAGAGTGTGTGGACTAATCTCCATCTGCTCCATCTGTTCCATCTCACTCCCTCCTACAGAAGAGTGTGTGGACTAATCTCCATCTGTTCCATCTCACTCCCTTATACCCGTGGGTGGACTAATCTCCATCTGTTCCATCTCACTCTCTTCTACCCGTGGGTGGACTAATCTCCATCTGTTCCATCTCACTTCCTTCTGCCCGTGTGTGGACTAATCTCCATCTGTTCCATCTCACTCCCATCTACCCGTGGGTGGACTAATCTCCATCTGTTCCATCTCACTCCCTTATACCTGTGGGTGAACTAATCTCCATCTGTTCCATCTCACTCCCATCTACCCGTGGGTGGACTAATCTCCATCTGTTCCATCTCACTCCCTTATACCTGTGGGTGAACTAATCTCCATCTTTTCCATCTCACTCCCATCTACCCGTGGGTGGACTAATCTCCATCTGTTCCATCTCACTCCCTTCTGCCCGTGGGTAGACTAATCTCCATCTGTTCCATCTCACTCCCTTCTGCCCGTGGGTGGACTAATCTCCATCTGTTCCATCTCACTCCCTTCTGCCCGTGGGTGGACTCATCTCCATCTGTTCCATCTCACTCCCTTCTGCCCGTGGGTGGGCTCATCTCCATCTGTTCCATCTCATTTCCTTATACCCGTGTGTGGACTAATCTCCATCTGTTCCATCTCACTCCCTTCTACCCGTGTGTGGACTAATCTCCATCTGTTCCATCTCACTCCCTTATACCTGTGGGTGGACTAATCTCCATCTGTTCCATCTCACTCCCTTCTGCCCGTGGGTAGACTCATCTCCATCTGTTCCATCTCACTCCCTTCTGCCCGTGGGTAGACTCATCTCCATCTGTTCCATCTCACTCCCTTATACCCGTGGGTAGTTTTCTAGGAGGCGCCATACCCCTGGGCTCTGCCCGCTTACAAGGCGGTAGAGCAGCAAAGTGTGTGGACTAATCTCCATTTGTTCCTTCTGTATGGAATGGAACGTCGCCCACTCGCACACGAGTGCTGTTTCCTCCTCCGGGTGTGCTCCGGTTTCCGCTCACACGCTATGAACAACTCATTCATTGGCTGAAGGCACAATTGGTAAAGAGAGGACGGTGTTTGTTGAACATCTATCCAACCATACGTAGCCAACCGTGTTATGTATGTATGTTGAACATTTTCTTGGTTTTTTCGGTAAAGTCACATAGAAGGGAAATAATAAAATAATAAAAATAAAATATAATAAAATCATTCTCACGACGTTTCGGCCACAACGCAAGCAGCCGTCCTCAGGTGAAGAACAGGTCTGTCGGGAAGACAGACGCTCTCTCCCGGCAGACCTGTTCTTCACCTGAGGACGGCTGCTTGCGTTGTGGCCGAAACGTCGTGAGAATTATTTTATTATGTTTTATTTTTATTATTTTATTATTTCCCTTCTACGTGACTTTACCGAAAGAACCAAGAAGATGAATCCCTGCAGTCACGAAAGCTTTAAATCGAAATTTATGTTGAACATCTATCACACCGTGCGTAGCCAACCGTGTAATCGAAGGTGTGATGAAAGGACAACAAACTAAACACGAGAAGGAGTTCTAAAAAGAATGAGTTTGTCAATTTAGACGATTTCAAATTGTATCATAGCTCCCAGTGGCTTGGTAACATCGGTAGGAAGAGTGTTCCAGACGGACGGACGTGGAAACAGCGGCATCTGAAAGCGCCGCGGGATGATGATGATGGTGATGATCAGGGTGATGATGATGGTATTGATGATGATGGTGCTGATGATGATGGTGCTGATGATGGTGATGATCAGGGTGATGATGATGATGGTATTGATGATGATGGTGCTGATGATGATGGTGCTGATGATGATGCTGATGATGATGGTTCTGATGATGATGCTGATGATGATGCTGATGATGATGATGGTATTGATGGTGATGGTGCTGATGATGATGGTGCTGATGCTGATGGTGCTGATGATGATGGTGATGATCAGGGTGATGACGATGATGATAGTATTGATGATGATGGTGCTGATGATGATGGTTCTGATGCTGATGCTGATGATGATGATCAGGGTGATGATGATGATGATGGTATTGATGATGATGGTGCTGATGATGATGGTTCTGATGCTGATGATGGTGATGATCAGGGTGATGATGATGATGATGGTATTGATGATGATGGTGCTGATGAAGATGGTGCTGATGATGATGGTGCTGATGATGATGGTGCTGATGATGATGCGGTGACCACCGCCTTTGTTCGATGGCTGAGCCAGAAGATAATGGTCGTGATGATTGATGATTGTGATGACGAAGCCGCTGCTGCTGCAAGGATGACCCCCGGAGTTTCGCGTGACGATGCTGATGACGGTGTATAGCTCTTTGCTGGCGAGATCAACAGCAGGGGCATCGTGGTGGTTCCATTTCGCGGCATTGGCAGCAGACGCAGCTCGGCCGAGCACTGCACGGGCATGGTTCGCATCTTAACAAGTCTCGATTTAAAGCTTTCGTGACTGCAGGGATTCATCTTCTTGGTTCTGTCGGTAAAGTCACGTAGAAGGGAAATAATAAATAACAAAAATACAACATTATAATATAATAACATAATATAATACAAGTATATAATAATATAATATAATAAACTAATATAATAATATAATATTATTATATTTCGATTTAAAGCTTTCGTGACTGCAGGGATTCATCTTCTTGGTTCTGTCGGTAAAGTCACGTAGAAGGGAAATAATAAATAACAAAAATACAACATTATAATATAATAACATAATATAATACAAGTATATAATAATATAATATAATAAACTAATATAATAATATAATATTATTATATTTCGATTTAAAGCTTTCGTGACTGCAGGGATTCATCTTCTTGGTTCTGTCGGTAAAGTCACGTAGAAGGGAAATAATAAAATAACAAAAATAAAACATAATAAAATAATTCCCACGACGTTTCGGCCACAACGCAAGCAGCCGTCCTCAGGTTGTGGCCGAAACGTCGTGAGAATTATTTTATTGTGTTTTATTTTTGTTATTTTATTATTTCCCTTCTACGTGACTTTACCGAAAGAACCAGGAAGATCTTAACAAGTCGTCAAATCGCATTTCGTTAAAACTCACCCGCGCAGAGGTCGCATTCTGGCGCAACCCGACGGAGGCTGCCATCATCGCGGGCTTCCGTTATCAATAAAAATAATCCTACGTCAGCATCCGCGTCGATGTCGATTGGCAACGCGGTGCCCCGAACGCCGCCAATACCTTCGACCAATCCGAAATCTCAACTTTTCTCGACAGAACCGCTTTGATATACTACGACAATAATAATAATCATACGCGTGTATATTTATAGATCATATCGATGGGTGTGTTTTAATGTGAACACTGAGGAAGCGTACCATACGCGAATCATCGATAGTACATCGAATTATGAAATGCGCGCTCACAGAGAACTGAATAAATACGTGAAGTTGACACCGTGACCACAATAGACCGCGTGCTTTGATACAATTGATCACGTGATTTGATACAATTGATCACGTGCTTTTATACAATTGATCACGTGATTTGATACAATTGATCACGTGCTTTTATACAGTTGATCACGTGATTTGATACGATTGATCACGTGCTTTGATACAATTGACCACGTGGTTTGATACAAATGATCACGTGCTTTTATACAGTTGATCACGTGATTTGATACGATTGATCACGTGGTTTGATACAATTGATCACGTGATTTGATACAATTGATCACGTGGTTTGATGCAATTGATCACGTGATTTTATGCGATTGATCACGTGCTTTGATACAATTGACCACGTGCTTTGATACATTCAATTCAGTCGATTGCGTGAGAGTGTGTGTGTGGTGCAGCAACACCAGTGACGATTATCTGAACCGGTCCTGGGCCTCCTCTAGCTCGACTCAGCCTGAAATGAGTACCTGGTGCGGTGTGTAAACATCGCCACTGGGGAGACAAAGGCGGTCGGGCGTGGTCCTGGCCACCAACCCCGTCGTGTACCGTTCCGGCCTTTATAGGTGCTCGCTAACAGCACTTGCCCCTACAGTCTGTTAAGGCTATAGGGAGGATCTTTGTTTTTGTGATGCTGTATGGCAGCGGTAAGCACGTGGCGCTACGAACCTGGTGACCTGAGTTCGATTGTCGCTTACGACCAACATCATTGACGATCAATTGAACTAGTCCTGGGCCTCCTCTAGCTCGACTCAGCCTCAAATGAGTACCTGGTGTGGTGGGTAAACATCGCCACTGGGGAGACAAAGGCGGTCGGGCGTGGTGCTGGCCACTCACTCCCTCATGTACCGTGCCGGCCTCCATAGGTGCTCGCTAACAGCACTTGCCCAAACAGTTTGTTAAGGCTATACGGGGGATCTTTGTTTTTATATCTGTAAATATATTATGTAACACCAGTTGACGATTGTCTGAACCGGTCCTGGGCCTCCCCTAGGTCGGCTCGGCCTCAAATGAGTTCCCGGTGCGGTGTGTAAACATCATCGCCACTGGGGGAGACAAAGGCGGTCGGGCGTGGTGCTGGCCACCCACCCACTTTGTCTTTGTTTGTACTGCGTGGGTGAATTGGACGTGTCCTTTGTGCGAGTGAGGTGTGTTTTGTGTATGAGTTCAGGTACTCGTGTGTGTGTGTGTGTGATGTGTGAGGCATGTATGGTTGGCTACGTACGGTGTGTGAAGTGTGTGTTAGAGAGAGAAAGGTGAGGGAGCCGTGTGTGTGTGTGTACACACAAGGTGTGTGTACACACAAGGTGTGTGTACATGTGTGCGGCGCCGAGGTGTTTATCCAACGTCGAAGTCGAGCCGTGCCTCTGATGTCACACGATATGAACCTGACGTGTGCTGACGACGCGGTGACGTCACAATGCAATGGACGATTAATTTGCCCTGCCCCTGGCCCTGCTTGGCCCCGAGCCAGTTTCAGACGTCTGTTTGTGATTTAAAGCGTGCTCATCAGTGTTTGGTTTCGGCACAGCTTCGGCAGATATCCAGTCGAACAAACAACAATCGTACCGTGCTGTCTCGGCTCAGATGTGCCTGTGGGGAGAAAGCAAACAAAGAAAAAACACCCGAACGGTGCTGACTCGGCACGGATATGCCAGTGGAAAATAAGTAAACCCGTAAAAACAAAGTTTTTCACTATAAATCCTTTATATGCGTGGCGGCTAGAGTCCTCTCGTCCTCTGGCTTGAGATGGCTGCCACCTATGGGTCAGATGATTGTCTGCCAGTATTAAGCAATTGGTAATTAAATATTTAATTTGTTTTCCCTAAACAGTGTAAAATTTTGGAAAAAAAATTTCACGAACATTAATTGTCTCGCACAACGAGTCTGTGTGCAAAATGTCAGCTCGATTGGATCACGGGAAGTGGGTTAAAAAACGACCGAAAGATTTGCACTGTCGTAAGCAAGCAAGCACGCAAGCAAACGAACTTAATATAAAGGATTTAAAAACACCCATACTGTGCTGGCTCGGCTCGGATGTGCCAGTGGGAGGAAAACAAAAAAAACACCCAAACCGTGCTGGCTCAGCGCGGATGTGCCAGTGTGGGGGGAAAAAAACCCACCAAAACCGTACTAGCTCAGCACGGATGTGCCAGTGGAGAAAAACAACCCACCCGTACCGTGCCGGGTCACAGCATCGCTAGTGCCCTTCGTCGCCTGGCGTCACAGAGTCGCGTCCAAATTTGCAGCACAGGATCCTGAGCATTGCCTTGCGGATCTCTTTGGTCCGCACCCCGTAGATGATGGGGTTGAGCGCCGGCGGGGCGAGGTAGAAGAGCCCTCCGAGGAGTTGTCGAGCGGCGTCCGGGATGGGCAGGTACTTGTCCACGCGATTGTAGGTGACCAGGAAGAGGACGGGAAGGTAGAAGACTGCGAGCACGAGAAGGTGGGTGACGCACGTCTGCATGGCCTTCTGATGGCCCTTGCTGGCCGCCGTGTCTCTGCTCGTTCCGCGGAAGCGGCACTCGTAGATGATGCTCGCGTAGGAGAACGAGACGGCGGCCAGCGACAGGCCCACCGTGCAGGAGGTGAGCACGAGGCCGTACACGTTGTTGGCCGTGCCGTCGCTGCACGCAAAGTTCAGAAGCTGCGGGGGCGGACGGGCGGGCAGAGGTGGGGAATCTACGTGACTCTCAGGTTGGTCATCGATGGGAAGAATCAGAATATTTATTTTACTCGTTCTCAAAGGGTTGGCTGTCTTCGCCAGGCCCAAAAAATAGTTGTTCAGTAAATATAACAATGGATCCCATTTCGATTTAAAGCTTTCGTGACTGCAGGGATTCATCTTCTTGGTTCTTTCGGTAACGTCGCGTAGAAGGGAAATAATAAAATATAAAATTAAAATCATAATAAAATAATTCTCACGACGTTTCGGCCACAACTCAAGCAGACAGAGTCTTCTCGACAGACCTGTTCTTCACCTGAGGACGGCTGCTTGCGTTTTGGCCGAAACGTCGTGAGAATTATTTTATTTTGTTAAATTTTTTATTATCATTTTATTATTTCCATTCTACGTGAATTTACCGAAAGAACCAAGAAAATGGATCCCATGTGATTTTTTCAAATTTCAATTTTGTATCTGCGATCTGAGACCACTTAACAATTTAATTCCAAAATTTTTGAATATTTCCGCAAATTCGCACAATAATTGTTGACGACTTGATTCAACTTCGAAACACAACCGCTCAATTTAAAGTTTGCGTAATTTATTTATTATTATGAGAAAGATACATTTTTTTTTATTATTAGTCTACCAGGGGACCCTCTGCTATATTTTACCATCTTTGAATTATTCAAATGTGAAAATCATAAAATGCAGATTTTTTTCGTTCAAACCCGCTTGGATCCGAAATATTTCAAAGAACAATAAAATATAGAACCCCATCAGTCGTTCTCGCTTTAATTTTATCCGCCGTCTGATGCTCTATCAAAGGAAAAAAAGAAACAACCGCATTATATTTTGAACGGTTTCTGAATGACACCAGGCACAAACGTGTTTACTGGGCACTTAAACATCGAGATTTGAGGGCCTTGAAAATTGAAATCTCAGATATTCAGATTTCTTTCTCCTGTTGTTTGTGTCCTAAAAGCTACCTGTGTAGCAAATGTCATCTTTCTACCTAGTCGAGAAGTTGCCTAGATGTTCTTTTGTGATCTACAGATTAAGGTCTTTATTTATATAGAAGATAGCTTTTTTTTTGTCCCGTGTTGTTTTGTGACCTAAAAGCTACCTGTTTAGCAAATTTCTGTTTTCTATCTTGTCGGGAAGTACCCCAGGTGTCTTTGAGACAAAGAGATTAAGGTCTTTATTTATCGGCAAGATAGACACTGTAGAATGACTCTGATGAGGTACGCTACACCGGACAATCGAATCGTTGTTTAAAATATCTTATTAAAATAGCTTATTAAGGTGCTGCGTGTGTTTTAACCGGTGTTTTACATTTGTTCGCTCTGTGGTATTGGCATAAGTAAGTGTACTAAGAGACAAAAGTAAATGTCCTTATTTGAATACAGTTACCGTTTTTACCATATACCGTACTTACCACTCCAGTCTTGAAGACTCTCCACCACGGCGTGATGTATTTACAATACGCACAGTACAGTCACGTAGAAGGGAAATAATAAAATAATAAAATAAAACATAATAAAATAATTCTTACGACGTTTCGGCCACAACGCAAGCAGCCGTCCTCAGGTGAAGAACAGGTCTGTCGGAAAGGCAGCGTCTGAATGAACAGGTCTGTCGGAAAGACAGCGTCTGAATGACGCTGTCTTTCCGACAGACCTGTTCTTCACCTGATGACGGCTGCTTGCGTTGTGGCCAAAACGTCGTGAGAATTATTTTATTGTGTTTAATTTTTATTATTTTATTATTTCCCTTCTACGTGACTTTACCAAACGAACCAAGAAGATGAATCCCTGCAGTCACGAAAGCTTTAAATCGAAATTTAGTGTTTCCATTGTTTAAGTTGCATGTAGTGTACCATGTACCGTCTGTAATATTTGACAATGAAATCAAGCGTAGCTACTTTTTTTACTCACTCGCTACACGGTGCCTATCGCCCGTCCTGGTTACAGCCTTCGGAGCGGTTTCACTGCATAACGTTGTTAGCGTCGGTGGCGGATAACCGGTCAAGCTTTGCCATTCGGCGCTTTTGCCACCTGGTGGTTGCTCCATGTACCGTGCTGGCACGGCTCGGATGTGCCAGTGGTAGTAACAAAAAAAACACCCGTACCATGCTGGCACGGCTCGGATGTGCCAGTGGTAGTAAAAAAAAAGACACCCGTACCATGCTGGCACAGCTTTATTGTGCCAGTGATAGTAAAAAAAAACACCCGTACCATGCTGGCACGGCTCGAATGTGCCAGGGGTAGTAAGAAAAAAAAACACCCGTACCATGCTGGCACGGCTCGGATGTGCCAGTGGTAGTAAGAAAAACACACCCGTACCATGCTGGCACGGCTCGGATGTGCCAGTGGTAGTAAAAAAAAGACACCCGTACCATGCTGGCACAGCTTTATTGTGCCAGTGATAGTAAAAAAAACACCCGTATCATGCTGGCACGGCTCGAATGTGCCAGTGGTAGTAAGAAAAAAAACACCCGTACCATGCTGGCACGGCTCGGATGTGCCAGTGGTAGTAAGAAAAACACACCCGTACCATGCTGGCACGGCTCGGATGTGCCAGTGGTAGTAAAAAAAAGACACCCGTACCATGCTGGCACAGCTTGATTGTGCCAGTGATAGTAAAAAAAAACACCCGTACCATGCTGGCACGGCTCGGATGTGCCAGTGGTAATAAGAAAAAAAACACCCGTACCATGCCGGCTTGACTAGAATGTGCCAGTGGAAAACAATAATAATCCGAAGTGTGCTTGGCTCGGCTCGGAAGTGCCAGTGGAAAGCATCCTTTCCTTTGGGCACACACTCACGCGGACTCTTCCACTCACCTGCACGTTATCGCACTGCGCCGCGTACACGGCCTTGGGCCTGTCGCAGTTGTAGAAGTTGAGCCTCGAGGTGAGGATGAGCAGCACGGAGACGAGCAGCGCCGACACGACCACTACGGCCGCGTTGGCCGCGGCCGCACGCCCGTTCGTCACGACCGCGTGGTAGTGCAGCGGCCTGCAGATGGCCGCGTAGCGGTCGAGCGCCATCGCCGTGAGCACGTAGCACTCGAGCGCGCGGTAGAACTGGATGGCGAGCATCTGGGTGATGCACTCGCCCACCGAGATCAAGTTGGGCGCCACCAGGTCGTGCATGATGCGCGGCAGCGTGGCGGAGCAGCCGACGATGTCGCTGATGGCCAGGTTGGCGAGCAGAATGAACATGGGCCTGTGGAGGCGCACGTCCCGGTAGATGGCGGCGCACAGCAGCAGGTTGCCGACGAGCGCCACGGAGTAGAAGAAGAGGACGACGGTGAAGACGAGCGGCCGCGTGCCGGCCGGCTCACGCAGCAGGCCAGCGATCAAGATGAGCGTGCCGGAGACGGAAGATGATGAAGATGAGTTCGAGTCCATGGTGGTGGTGATAGGCTTCCACGTACTTAGTGTGGTGGTGGTGAGTGATGGATAAAGATCGGAGATGCTGGGCGAGGTGGTGGTGGTGGTGATGGTGGTGGTAGGTGATGGATAAATTTATTATTTTATCTTTATACGTGACTTTATCGAAAGAACCAAAGAGTAATTCCTGCAGTCACGAAAGCTCCAAATTAAGTTTGATTAGCAATGCTTGGTGAGGTGGTGGTGATGATAGGTGGATGGATGGTGGTGATAGTGACGGTAGCGGTGGTGGTCGTTATGGCAACGTTGGTGATGGTGGGATCGTCAGGGGTCTCGTTGGTGGGTGGTGATGGAGATTAGCGAGACGGAGAAAGGTGGTTGCGGTGGTGGTTGTGGTGGTGGTTGTAGTGGTTTTTGTGGGGCAGCTGTCTCTGAGGTGCCCAGACTCACAACACACACTATGATCCTTCGGTCTTCACCACCACTATCATAGTCATCATCATTCTCATCCTCATCACCACGGATCACCTCTCATTGCCTTTCAGAGGGATATTTGGAGAATTCTTCCATTCAATGTCATCCCGAGATGGACATATCTTGTGCACTTTATTCATGTGCCGTGAAGATGGGCCATTGCCCGAAACGTCGCCTATAAATCCCGTTCTTTTTCAGGTCACGCACCGTGTGATTAATGAAGGATTGGGTTTTTGACGAACTTGAAAGCTCGCAAAAATACATCCTCCGAGGTTGGTGAGAAATCTGAATAGAATAAAAAAGAAACATCATCATCACAATCACCATCATCACGATCATCATCACAATATTTGTTACACGTGGATCACCATCATCATCATTACCATCATAAGATCTGTTACACGTGGATCACCATCATCATCATCTCCATCAGAAGATCTGTTACACGTGGATCACCACCATCAGCATCATCACCATCATCACGATCACCATCAGAAGATGGTGGTAATTATGAAAATGATTTCTGAGCTCAAGATGACGTGGTGAAGGTTGATCATGATTCTCTCAGATCCATCCTTGATGCCTTGGACCCACTTAAATCCAAGGAAATATCTACTGATCAATCTGCGCCTTGATTTCGTGATGGGATTCACTCCTTAAAGGTAACCGTGCGAAAATTGGAGCGGACTTGAAATCTGGTCTTAGAGTCAATTTGCAGATTTTTATAAACATCATCAGTCAATTCACGGAGATGCCTTACACCAGACTAGAGCGTGTTTCTTCTCAAATCTAATTGCGAACAATGTTCATAACCCAACGGCACTTTTTTGCTGCATTTGATCGGATGATAAAGCCACCATCTCAGCCATCCTCTTCCCAATCCAAAGATAAACGCGGTAGATTTCTCAAATTCTTCTTGGATAGAATGTATAACATCCGACACCGAATTACCTCAATCTCCTTCGCCTGCCCTTATTCCAAAACAATTCCCCGCTATCTCTGAGGACTCCATTATTTTATTTTTTCAAGGTTGCCCTATCAACCATTTCTGGTTTGGTGGCTCAGTCCCGTTCCACCTTTTGTTTGTTCGATTCCTTGCCCTACCAAATTAATTCGATAACTTTTCCATCTACTCTGCCCATTTGTAAGCAACATTTTTAATCAATCTGTCAACTCTGGAATTGTGCCTTCCACCTTCAAACGTGCAGCTGTCACCCCTCGTCGGCCTTGATTCTGAGGTTCCAAATAATTCTCGCCCACATCTCCAACCTACCCTTCCTACCCGCGGTCCTTGATCGCCTGGCTACCTTGCAGTTGAACCACCGTTTGTCCCCTCGTGAGTTGCTGGATCCATTCCAGTCTGGGTTCAGAGCCGGACACAGCACACTGAAACAGCTCTGAGTTAAAGCATTGACCCCTGCTGACTCTGGCTCGCACAGTATTCTCGCTTTTGCTGGATCTTAGTTCAGCCTTTGACACCGTCGATCGTGACATCTTGGAAAGCATCCATGGGGGTTTCAGGAACTGCTCTCCGTTGGTCCAGATCTTATCTAGCTAATCGGGAACAGTTTGTATCCATGTGAGATTTGAAATCTTCTCCCAGGCACGTGTTCATTTGGGGCTCCTCAGGGTTCAGTCATTGGCCCTCTTCTCGTTTCCATTCATATGGTCCCACTGGGTAATTTGCTCCGAAATCTCGGCCTAAAGTTTCATTGCTATGCGGACGACGCTCAAATGCCTCCATGCTCACTTTGGCGCTGGTTTCCAACGAAAGTTAGTTGCAACAAAACTTCCTTTAATCGAACGGTGTTTCAACGGAGGTGATGCTCATTGGGTCACCCCACCAACTTCACAAAGCTGCACCCTTCGACATTACGAGTGACGGTCCCGCAATCAGTTCGGCACAGGGAGTCACACATCTAGTGGGTCATCTGTGATCCCACATTGTCCTTCAAGGCTCTTATTAGAAAGAAAAAAAACATAAATACTTAATTTTTCCATCTTTGGAATATTTCCCGTGTCCAATCTTTTTTCCATGCCTCAGAAAAACTGGTTCATGCCTTCATCTCATCTCGTTATAGACATATTGTATGGTCTTAAGAAGGTCCTAATCAATGTTGGGCATGCTCAACATGGAGCTGGCTAGGATGTTAACAAGAACGCTTACTTCACATCGTATTGCACCCGTTTCGGCCTCCCTGCACTCCCTTCCAGTTTCACATAGAATAGAGTTTAAAATCCCATTGTTAACAAAGCGGTGAAACCATCTTGCCCCAGCCTATGACATGATGCACGCTCATATGTCAACCTCAAGGGCCCTAAGATCTGGACATGATGCTGATCTTCTCTCTGTATTCCCAGGTCAAAGATTCCGGTCCATGGGTGACCGAGATTTGTCCCCGTGTAGCCCCCGGGCTATGGAACGCTTTTTCACGAGACATCCATAAGTCTGTGGACATTTTTTAATTGCACATTATAACATATGTGTACGCTTCCGCTTATTTTTTTTTATTAATTGAGTAAATTATTTTTTAAAATGTATTTATAATATAACTTTTATGCCGAATGTCTGCTGGTGTTGCTGTGTAGTGTTCAGCGCTTCGAGGTCGTTGATGAAAATCGCTCTATAAATGTAGTAATTATTTTGATTAAGATCTGTTAAACGTGAATCACCGCCATCATCATCACCATCATCACGATCACCATCACAAGCGTTGTTACACATGGAACACCATCATCACCATCGCAAGATCTGTAACATGTCGATCACCATCATCATCATCACCAACATCACAAGATCTGATGCACGTGGATCACCATCATAACCATCATCACCGTCATCATCACAACATCTGTAACATGTGGATCACCATAATCTCCATCATCATCACAAGATCAGTTACACGTGGATTATCACCATCATCATCACCATCATCACCACAAGATCTGTAACACGTGGACAACCACCACCACCACCATCACCGCAAGATCTCACTCAGCCAGCCACTCACCCATTCACTCACCACCTGTGGAACCATTAGGATTCATGCACACAGTCCACATTCCCCGGCTAAAAGCGTCGGCGTAGTCGCGGTGGGTCACAGTATCGCGTGGTCGCTTGCAGATGCCGCCGCTGCTTCTGCGGCCGTCTGGAACGTTCCTCCCTTCCGATATGGGCAAGCCAGTGGGAGCTGTGTGGTGCTGCTGTTAAGTCACCGTCGTCATCGTCATCTAGATTGACGAACTCATTTCACTGGATCTGCGATTGGCACGGTTTGGCTTGAATAGGGCGCGAAAAAAGTGCAACACACACACACACAGCACGGTTGGCTACGTACGGTGCGAAAAAAGTTTAACACACACAGCGCGGTTGGCTACGTACGGTGTGAAAGAAGTTCAACACACATACACACAGCACGGTTGGCTACGTGCGGTGCGAAAGAAGTGCAACACGCATAACAACAAAAACTACGACAATTATAATAATCATAAACGATGATGATTCCTCACCAAGCCAGCAGCATCATCAGCAGCAGCAGCATCATCAGCAGCAGCATCAGCATCATCCTCATAATCATCAGCAGCAGCAGCTCTGTCTTTTATACACTCCACCTTTTCCTGATCCCCCCCCCCCTCCTCCCCGAAGCCCAAGTCCCTCGAGTGTCGGGGCCAAGTGAGAGAGCTGATGATGAGTGTGTGTGAGAGTGCGTGTGTGGGTGTGTGTGTGAGGGTGTGTGTGTGTGTGGGTGTGTGTGTGTGCACACGTGTGCGTGTGTGTGTGAGAGTGCGTGTGTGCGTGTGTGTGGGGGTGTGTGTGTGTGAGTGTGTGGGTGTGTGAGTGTGTGGGGGTGTGTGTGTGTGTGAGTGTGTGGGGGTGGGGGTGTGAGTGTGTGGGGGTCTGTGTGTGAGGTGTGTGTGTGTGTGGGTGTGTGTGTGCACACGTGTGTGTGTGTGTGTGAGAGTGCGTGTGTGTGTGTGTGGGGGGGGGGGGGGTGTGTGTGGGTGTGCGTGTGTGTGTGAGAGTGCGTGTGTGTGTGGGGGTGTGTGTGTGTGTGTGAGTGTGTGGGGGTGTGTGTGTGTGAGGGTATGTGTGTGTGTGTGTGTGGGGTGTGTGTGCGTGTGTGTGTGAGGGGGCGTGTGTGTGTGTGGGTGTGTGGGGGTGTGTGTGTGGGGGGGTGGGGGGGTGTGGGTGGGGGGGTGTGTGTGAGAGTGCGTGTGTGGGTATGTGTGGGTGTGTGTGTGTGGGGGGGTGTGTGTGAGTGTGTGTACACGTGTGCGTGTGTGTGTGAGTTTGTGTGTGTGGGTTTGTGTGTGTGGGGGGTTGTGTGTGAGCGTAGCGGTGGCGACCCAGGTTCGATTCCCGCTCACGGCCAACGCCACCAGTGACGATTATTTTAACCGGTCCTGGGTCTGCCCCTAGATTGACTCAGCCCCAAGTGAGTAACCTGATGGCGATGTGTAGTAAACATCGCCACTGGGGAGACAAAGGCGGCCGGGCGTGGTGCTGGCCACCCACCCCCTCGTGTGCCACAGTGTCGGTAGCCTTCACAGGTGGCACAGCAGTGTCACCATGGCAGTCCAGTTTACCGTGGGAGTTCAGTTTACCGTAGGAGTTCAGTTCACCACGGAAGTCCAGTTTATCATGGAAGTCCAGTTTACCGTGGGATTTCAGTTTACCATGGGAGTTCAGTTTACCATGGGAGTAATTTTCACCATGGGAGTCCAGTTTATCATGGGAGTTCAGTTTATCATGGAAGTCCAGTTCACCATGGAAGTCCAGTTTATCATGGGAGTTCAGTTTACCATGGAAGTCCAGTTTATCGTGGGAGTTCAGTTTACCATGAGAGTCCAGTTTATCATGGGAGTTCAGTTCACCATGGAAGTCCAGTTTATCATGGGAGTTTAGTTTACCATGGCAGTCCAGTTTATCGTGGGAGTTCAGTTTACCATGGGAGTCCAGTTTATCATGGGAGTTCAGTTCACCACGGAAGTCCAGTTTATCATGGAAGTCCAGTTTACCGTGGTATTTCAGTTTACCATGGGAGTTCAGTTTACCATGGGAGTAATTTTCACTATGGGAGTCCAGTTTATCATGGGAGTTCAGTTCACCATGGGAGTCCAGTTCACCATGGGAGTTCAGTTCACCATGGAAGTTCAGTTTACCATGGGAGTCCAGTTCACCATGAGAGTCCAGTTTACCATGGGAGTCCAGTTTATCATGGGAGTTCAGTTCACCATGGAAGTTCAGTTCACCATGGGAGTCCAGTTCACCATGGGAGTTCAGTTCACCATGGAAGTTCAGTTTACCATGGGAGTCCAGTTCACCATGAGAGTCCAGTTTACCATGGGAGTCCAGTTTATCATGGGAGTTCAGTTCACCATGGAAGTTCAGTTTACCACGGGAGTCCAGTTATCAGTTAAACATAGAAATGGCACTAGGGAGACAAAGGCAGCCGGGCGTGGTCCTGGCCGCCTACCCCGTCTTGCGCCGTGCCAGCCTTTCATACGTGCTGCTACTTGCTAAGAGCACTTGCCCCAACAGTCTGTTAATGTTATACGGGGATCCATTGTCGTTGTGGTGGGGATAGCCGGGGAGGTACGTGTGGATGTGTGTATGTGTGTGTCTAATCAGGCTGGATTGTGTGAGGAGCTCACAAATCCTTGAAAGATATGGGCAAAGTCCATCGGTGAGCTCCTCCGGCAGGCAAGGCTGCATTGGCTGGGTCATGTAGCCCACATGCCCAGCCACCGCTTGCCTAAACAGCTTTTGTTCGGCCAGATAGAGGGGGCTAAACGGGCGCCTCACGGGCTAGAAAAGAGATGGGGTGATGTGGTACAGGAGGTCGTGGAGCTGAGTGGACTTGCCGATGACTTGTATCAGCGGTGTCAAGATCGGCCTCAGTGGAGGAGGCTCGTGAAGGACGCTACTGGGCAGTTGGAGGCAGTCGCCCTCCAACAACAACGGAGGGCGGAGGAGCGATGCTCACAACAACAAGCGGAGCGCCAGGTGGCTAAAGCACAGCAAGTTGGCACAGTAGGGGGCACAGGTGGTGCATCAGCCAGTCATCTCAGTCAGTCGACCCGTGGCATTTGTCTGCCCCATGACCTCCTGCCAGCGGGCGTTCAACACTTCACGTGGCCTCAAGGTGCACATGGCCTGGCACAAGCGTCGTGGTGACGTCACCGCCACTTAGTGGCGAATGGCGGTTGTTGTGTGTGGGAGATACCCAGTGATGTGTGTGTGTGTGTAGAGAATATCTTATCATAATTATGTGTAAATAGCGCCTTTTCCAAGGCGCTTTACAGCAATTATACAATTGTACTCAGCATGACAACAATTTGAAATAAAGAAATTGGATTATTGTACGTGGTGTCGTTTTGATGCAGCAAAGCAAGGTCCATTGAAAAAGCGGGTTTGGGATAGGGTCTGGTCGTAGTTTTGGGTGGTGGGGGGGGGGGGGCACTGAAAGGTGATTAGCCAACATTGCATCGGCAAGAGAAAGTGGGGGGAGGCGAGTGGCTGGATCCTGGAGTGAGAAAAGGAGGGCCACGGCGATGGAGTCCATGACAAAGAACGAGTGGCCTCGTCCCGGCTTCGCTTGCCACGAACGCAAAGCTTCACCGACATGGTAAAGACTTCCCCCGGGTGGTGGGTGGGTGTGGAGGGATAAGGAGCTCGAATTCTCCCAATCCTCGGGACCGCTCGAAGCCACGGCGGCTTCCCCGGTGCCGCGACGAAGAACTGGCGGCCTTGTCCCGGCTTCGCTTGCCACGAACGCGAAGCTTCACCGACATGGCAAAGACTTTCCCCGGGTGGTGGGTAGGTGGGGGAGGATAAGGAGCTCGAATTCTTCAAATCCTCGGGACTGCTCGAAGCCACAGCGGCTTCCCCAGTGCCGCGAGACGCCTCGGGGGCCCGCGCGGCCGCGGGAAAAGGAGTTGCCCGACGCGTTGGCCTACGGCGGGCGGGGCCGCCAAGAGCACGCCCAGTGGGCCCCGTGGTTCGGGGGGGGGGGGGGCAGGTAGGAAAAATGGGAATGGGGGGAGCGGCGTCTCCGCTAAACAAAAAAACCCCACAAAGGCGTCGCCAAAATAAGGAGCCGAAGAAATTATAAAAGTGGTGGAGGATGGGAATGAAGGAGGGGGTTGGAGGAGAGGGAGATAATAAAAATGAAAAGAAAAAAACAGCGAAGAAGGAGAAATGTGAACAGTACGGAGAAACAAAAAATGAAGAAGAGAAAATAGAAGAAGAAAAAAGAAATAAGAAAAAAAAAGAGAGCGAGGTCGGGGAGGTAAGGGGGATTGCAAGAGGGAAAGTAGGAATTTAGCAAAGATGGCTGCTGCTGCTGCCATCTTGCTCTGGAAGGTACCCAGTGAGGTGCGTGTGCGTCTGTGTGTGTCTGTGTGTACGTGTCTATGTTTATGTACGTGTCTGTGTGTATGTACGTGTCTGTGTGTATGTACGTGTCTGTGTGTGTTTAGGAGATACCCAGTGATGTGTGTGTGTGTACACGTCTGTGTGTGTGTGTACGTGTCTGTGTGTAGGAGATACCCAGTTAGGTGTGTGTATGTACGTGTCTGTGTGTATGTACGTGTCTGTGTGTAGGAGATACCCAGTGATGTGTGTGTATGTACACGTCTGTGTGTGTGTGTGTACGTGTCTGTGTGTGTATGTATGTGTGTGGGAGATACCCAGCGAGGTGTGTGCCATGCGTGGTGATTAGTCATCTGTGTTACCGATCTCCCAATGTGCTGCTCCCCCCCGCCCCGTCCTCCTCTGTGTCCTCACGGGAAATTGAGTGGTGGTGGTGGGGCGTGGTGGTGCAACAGCAGATAACAAATTGGACCACCAGCATCCACTCAGTGCCGCATGAATGGACACGAGTGTCTGTACGTGGGGGTCATTATCGCGACGGTATAAATAGATACGCGCTAGTTGTGTACCTGTGTGTGTGTGTGTCTGTGGGGAGCGGTGGTGCAACGGTTAGCGGCTACGCTGCGCTGCGAACACCAGCCGCCCGAGTTCGATTCCCCGCTAACGGCCACCAACACCGACAGTGACGATTATCTGAAACGGTCTTGGGCCTCCCCTAGGTCAACTCGGCCTCAAATGAGTGGTTTGGTGTAGCGGTGTGTAGTAAACATCGCCACTGGGGAGACAAAGGAGGCTGGGCGTGGTTCTGGCCACCCACCCCCTCGTGTGCTGTTCTGGCCTTCATAGGTGCTCGCCAACAGCACTTGCCCCAACAGTCTGTTGAGGCTATACAGTGGATATTTGTCTTTGGTGTGTGCAACCGTGCTATGTGCGTGTGTGTTGAACTTCTTTCGCACCGTACGTAGCCAACCGTGCTATGTGTGTGTTGAATTTCTTTGGCACCGTACGTAGCCAACCGTGATATGTGCGTGTGTGTGTTGAATCAGCTAGCTGGGTAGCCGGCTACAGGGGGCACGTTTTTTCTCGTGTTATCCGTCGAACAATTGAATGTCGGGTTTCAGGTTTAAAAGGCGGGGGACGACATTCGAAAGACATTCAACTGGAATAATGATAATGATGATGAATTAATAAATGACACAGAGACAGCGAAGATGTGGTAGCTATGAATACAGAATCAATGTCATTCTTTCGCCAAAATATAACTTAAATCTTATAGAATACATTCACATATTTGTTCGTAAACCTCGCCATACATATTATGTTGGCATTTGACTGGCGCATGCACCAGCTGCGTTTTACACGCCCGTTGTTGTGAGCGTCGCTCGCTCTTGCCTGCCCTCTGCTGTTGCCGGAGGGGCGACTGACTCCAACCGGCCCTGTAGCCTGCTCAAGGTGCACCTAGCCTGGCACTGTCCAGTAGCAGCGTCCTTCACGAGCCTCCTCCTCCACAGAGGCCGACCTTGACACCGCTGGTACCGGTTATCGGCAAGTCCACTCAGCTCCACGTCCTCCTGTACCACATCAGCTCCATCTTCTCTCTAGCCCGTGCCGCGCCCGTTTAGCCCCCTCTATCAGGCCGAACAAAAAGCTGTTTCGGTATGCGGTGGCTGGGCATGCGGGCTACATGACTCAGCCACACACACACCCCCACACAGACACACCACCACACACATCCATACACCACACTTCTTCACACCAATGCCGGATTGTCCTAGTAGCAAAAGTAGCTACATAAGCTACTTTCAAGGGCCCCGCGCTAAACGCTTTCAAGCTATCAATTCCGGTTGAGTGAATCTGCACTTGCTCTATTACTATAGTACTATACTGCCTTCAACTTTTATGAACGACTGGGTGTTTAAGGTTAGCGATTTGTCGTATTATCTGGCTTTACAGCAAATGAAAAATACAATTATTTGACTATGAAAGTAAAAATTCTTATTTTAATATTTACGTTATAACTTTTTAATTCAGGGCCCCTTCATAACATATGCTACAGGCCCTGCAATAGCTTAATCCGGCACTGCCCCGCACATACCAAAGACAAAGATCCCCCATATAGCCTTAACAGACTGTAGGGGCAAGTGCTGTTAGCGAGCACCTATGAAGGCCGGAACGGTACACGAGGGGGGTGGGTGGCCAGCACCACGCCCGACCGCCTTTGTCTCCCTAGTGGCGATGGTTACACACCGTACCAGGTACTCCTTTGAGGCTGAGTCGACCTAGGAGAGGCCCGGTTCAGATAATCGTCATTGGTGAGCGGGAATCGAACCCCGTGTCGCCGGGTTCATAGCGCAGCGCGCTAACCGCTGCACCACCGCTCCCCACACACAGTCGAACGCCCATCAACCTCGTCCATTCATCCTCCACCCTCTCGCTCAACCACTCTGAGATATTTTATTGGGCGGCTAAAGCCCCCAACGAGCTACCGGCTTCCCCCTTTTTTAAATCCTTTATATTAAGTTCGCTTGCTTGGTTGCGTGCTTGCTTGCTTGCTTACGACCGTGTACGTCTTTCGGTCGTTTTTTAACCCACTTCCCATGATCCAATCGAGTTGACATTTTCCACACAGACTCGTTGTGCGTGACAATTAATGTTCGTGAAAATTTTTTTCCAAAATTTTACACTTTATAGGACAAAAATATTATATTTAATTACCAATTGTTTAATACTGCAGACAATCATCTGACCCATAAGTGGCAGCCATCTCAAGCCAGAAGACGAGAGGACTCTAGCCGCCCCGCATATAAAGGATTTAGAGTGAAAAACTTTGTTTTTACGGGTTTACTTATTTCGAAGTGACTAAAGACAACCAGAAATATCATGGGACCTCCTTTGCCAGTACCAAAATATACTAATAGGGTTTTTCCCCTTTTTTCCCGGCAACAAAACTGACACCTTTTGCAAGGAATCATGTTTACATTAACCACAATACTTGCAGTCAAATGTTTTTTGGGTTAGATCGCTCGAGTATAAATGTTGTGTCGTAACCCTCCACCACCCCACACGGCCAAATAGTAAGGGATTTGTAAAGTAGTGTAGAGTGTAGTGTAGAATGCAGTGTGTAGTGTAGTGTGTAATGTAGTGTATAGTGTAGTGTGTAATGTAGTGTGTCGTGTATAGTGTAGTGTAGTGTGTCGTGTAGTTTATAGTGTAGAGTATAGTGTGTAGTGTGTAATGTACTGTGTAATGTAGTGTGTAGTGTAGTGTTTAGTGTGGTGTATAGTGTAGTGTGTAATGTAGTGTGTAGTGTATAGTGTAGTGTATAGTGTAGTGTATAGTGTCGTGTGTAGTGTAGTGTATAGTGTAGTGTGTAGTGTAGTGTGTACTGTGTAGTTTAGTGTAGTGTGTAGTGTATAGGGTAGTGTGTAGTGTAGTGTGTAATGTAGTGGTAGTGTAGTGTAGGTATGTAGTTACTACTTCAGCCCACCGGTTTGTGTTGGAGAGCAAATCCACAACATTCACAATTTGAGTAGTATGACGTTTTGCTGGTATTACATCAACCCAGCATCATCGGGCGATTTGCTAGAGTCTGTCACAGGCTACACGCACTAATGGGGATGTCCTTTTGTCTCTGTGTGTGCATGTGTTGGTGGGTGTGTGGGAGCGGTGGTGCAAGCGGTTAGCGCTACGCTGCACTACGAAACCGGCGACCCGGGTTCGATTCCCGCTCACGGCCAACACCAGTGACGATTCTCTGAACCGGTCCCGGGCCTCCCCTAGGTCGACTCAGCCTCAAATGAGTACCTGGTGCGGTGTGTAAACATCGCCATTGGGGAGACAAAGGCGGCCGGGCGTGGGGAGCTGGACAAGCCCCGCTTTGTACCAGCGTGGACGGCACCCTCGTGTTCATCTTCTGAAGCGCTCGCTCGTCACCGTGGCGTGCGCGATGACCACCACCACCACTGCCACCACCACGTAGCATTTCTTTCGTGTTGTGCGTGGTGCATTTAGCTCCACAGCACGTGGATTTTTCGCGTTTATTTGTTTTCTGGTGACTTTGTGTGTTTCGTATCGGAATCGCCTCCAGTGCTGTTGCTGCTGGCGGCAATAAAAGTTGTTTAAAAGTCAAAAGTCTATCTTTCTCTCTCTCTGAGCCTAGGGCATGGGTTTTCCCGAACACCAAAGACAAATATCCCCCGCATAGCCTGTAACAGACTGTTGGGGCAAGTGCTGTGAGCGAGCAGCAGCACCTATGAAGGCTAGCGGCGCTGTGGCACACAATGGGGTGGGGTGGCCAACACCACGCCCGGCCGCCTTTGTCTCCGACGACCGGATCAGATAATCGACCATTTTTTTTGGCCGTGATTTGGAATCGAACTCGGGACACCGGGTTCGCAGTGTAGCGCTAACTGCTACACCACCGCTCCCCCAATACCATCGCCACCACCGCCGCTACCACCACCACCAAGCTCCCGTCTCTCCGCATGTACCAATCTCGTAACAAAAAGAGGTACACTTATTTTTGAAGCATTCTTTAAATAATTAAACGTCACGAAATATTACAGGAGCATTTGCTTCGCAACGCCTGGACAGGTTCCATATGTATCGTACGTAGCCAACCGTGCAATGTGTGTATGTTGAACTTCTTTCACACCGTACGTTACCAACCATGCTATGATTGTGTATGTTGAACTTATTTTACACCGTAAGTTACCAATCGTGCTATGTGTGTGTGTGTCGAACTTAATTCGCACCGTACGTAGCCAACCGTGCAAACCGGAAGTGCGGCGCTCATTACACATGGAACGAGAGGGAGAAACACTGTTCAACTGTCCCGCCGTCCTACGACGCCATTCCCAGGATGCACCTTGCTGCGGAACATCCCGGCGATCGCCCGACGGATCTTGGCCGTGCAGAGGCCGTAGATGATCGGGTTGAGCGCCGGCGGTAGGATGAAATGCGCCAACTGGAAGAACATCTTGATGCCGACGGGCAGCGACTCGACGCCGATGAATCCCTTGACGAACGAGAAGAGGATCGATGTGTAGTAGACCGAGACCACCAGCAGGTGGCTGCCGCACGTTCGCAGTGCCTTCCGGTAGCCGTCTCGCTTGCAGCACTCGTTGAGGATGAGCGCGTACATGAGGCAGATGAAGCCGGCGGGCAGCACGACGGCGACCCGCGAGCATGGTGTAGGAGTAGCGCACCGCGTGCGTCACGTCGCCGCACAACATGTGCAGCACGCTCAGGGCGTCGCACACGAGCGACGGGTTGACGAGCGGCGCGCACGCGTCCATCGCCAGCAGCAGGTAGATGTTGACCAGCCGAAGGCGAGGGCCAGGAGCGTCGCGGCGGCGACGGCGGCGAGGGCGCGAGCGTTGGACGCGATGGCGCGGTACCTGAGCGGGCGCACGACGGCCAGGCAGCGGTCCAGGGACATGGCGCTGAGCACGAAGCTCTGGACGCGCGTGGCGAAGTGGACGAAGAACATCTGCGACATCGCCTCGCCGAACGCGATACGGTTGAGGCCCAGCGCGTTGGCGATGACGCGCGGCAGGCTGGCGGCCGACGAGACGACGTCGGAGGCGGCGATCGCCGCCACGAAGATGAACATGGGGCGGTGGAGGCGGCGCTCGCTCGCGACCGCGAGGCCAATGAGGCCGTTGCCCGCGAAGGAGATGAGGAAGGCGGCGGCGAGGACGGCGACCGCGAGGCACCGAGCGCCCTCCGAGTCGAACACCGGGGGCACCATGAGGACGACCCCCGAGGCGTTGCCGAGGAGAAGCGTCCGCTGGTGGACGAGCGACGACGCCGTCAAGCTTTGTTGTTTTGGCGGTCGTCGGGTGACCGGTGCGAGAGTGGGCGGGGGGGGGGTTGGAGGGGAGGTGGAAGTCAGACAGGTGGGGGAGGGGTGTGGTGGAAACAAAGGGGGTTGGGCGGATCGCATGGATTGTTTTAAATGCTCTCAAAACCCGCTATGAGGGGGGGGGGACTACGAGTGGCCAAACGGTGGCAGTTGAGAAAGTGGGTTCATGACCACCGTTTGTAATAGCGGAGCTTACGCCGTGAAGCAAAAACTGGCCAGTATTGGTTGTGGTGGTAGCAGTGGTGATGGGGGTGGGAGTGGAGTTGGTGGTGGTGGTGGAGGTGGTAACGCTGTGGTGAGCAATGCCATGGGGAGAAGTCCAATTTCAATTTGGGTCTTCTCCTCGTGGCGTTTGTAGCCACCACATTGCCCAATAGGGGCTCTCTGGATGTGTGCGAGGGGCTGGTAACCCCTCCACCTTCAAAAATATCCCACTAAGTTTGTGTCGGTAGCCCCGGAGGGACAGGCGTCTATGACGTCTCCTGACCAAACTCCATTTAGTGGAGGCAGGAGATTGAACTCTTACCCTCGGGGTTCTTCAAAAAACGTTGAAGAATACACTGCGAGTGGCCACGTGGAATGTTCGAGCACTCACTGCAAGAGGAGAGGCTGCCACTCCTTTGTCGGGAGCTGGACCAGTACCACATGCATCTCTGTGACATTCAGGAGGTCCAGTAGACCGACTATGGCTACAGTCACCATGAGGGGTGCACAGGCCTCCACTCTGGGCAGGAGACTGCTGAACAACAGGGAGTGGGTCTTCTTTTGAACAAAATAATGAAAGGGGTGTAGGAGTGTGACGGTGAGGTGTAGGAAGCTGTAAGCCCCAGGTGACTGTGGACTCGCTTCCCTATTAACGGGAGGCTAGGAATGGGGGTGGTGGTTGCTTATGCCCCCACTGAAGATGAACTTCATTGGAAGGATTCAGGCAAGGCCGATGAGTCAGATGCCTCCTATGGCCTCATGTCACAGGCGCTAGCTGAAGTGGTCCCTTGGGAGGGAGTCATCCTGTTGGGTGACTTGAATGATCGAGTGGGTCATGATGCTGGCACCTCGTCGGGAGTGATTGGAAGGCATGTTCCAGATCAGTCAAAGGCTGCTATACTTCTGTGGAGCCTATGGGCTGTATTACTAACACGATGTTCCGGCATCGGCGCATCCACACAACATTTTGGAAGCACTCCGGGTCCAAGCAAGAACATCTGCTGGACTATATAGTGATGGAACAGCGGATGTGGGCCCATGTCCATGACACAAGGACCCACAATGGATGCTGATCTGCCCACTGACCATCGGTTTGTCATTGGTAAGATGCGCCTGCCATTCTTCCACTTCGGATGTGGGTGTCTATCTAGGACCCCATTCAAACACACCGTGGCCTGGTCTCAGATATCTGATGAAAGTTGCGAGTGAGAATTTCCTCATCGCATGCAGCTAATGGGAAATGGGCGAGATTTAGGACTGTGGCTCATGCAACTGCAAATGATCATTTGAGTACATGGTCCAAAGCTGCCCAGCGACGATGGCTGACGCAGGAGGTATTCTGGCTGAATGAGAAAAAGCGACAGGCACATTCCCAACGTCCATGGTATTCAATGTTGGAGAATGAGGAGGCATACTGCAGCCTTCACTCGGAGGTTCGGAGCGTCGTGTGGTGCTGCAAGGATGAGTGGTGGTCGCAGGTTACTGAGGGAATGCCTCAGCAGCTTGCGATCACAAATTACTCTTCAATTCCATCAATAGAGTAACTTGCAGAACCACGCCTATCACAAATTTTAGGAGAAAGAAAGACGACCCGATCTCCGACCTTCAGGAACAAATTTGAAGATTTGCTGAGCATTTCTTTGAGGTCTAGGGATGATCCTGCTGAGGCTGCGGTGCCTCAAACATTGGAAGAAGTCGTCACCCCCCTGTGAGTGGCTATCTGATGTGATAACTGGTACCAGCAGTATCAAGATCGGCCTCTGTGGAGGAGGCTCGTGTAGGATGCTGCTACTGGGCAGTTCGAGGAAGTCGCCCTCCAGCAACAACGGAGGGCAGAGGAGCAAGCTCACAACAACAAGCGGAGCCCTGGGTGGCTAAAACACTAGCAAGTTGCCATCGTAGGAGGGGCATAGGTGGTGCATCGACCAGTCATCTCTGTCACTCTGTCACGCACCTGAGTTTGTCCCGTGACCTCCTGCCACCGGGCATTTAACACTTCACATCGCCTTAAAGTGCATATAGCATGGCACAAGCGCTGTGGTGATGTCACCGCCACTTAGTGGCGAATGACAATTGTTGTTGGTTGTGGTGGTGGTGGAGGTGGTGTTAGTGGTGGAGGTAGTGGGAGTGGTTGTGGAGGTGGTGGTTGCTACGTTGCTGCTGCTGCTGCACGTGTCTGACTGTGGGGGTTGGTGCATCACACAAGGATGGGTTTGTAGAACTCCCTTTCTACCCGTGGGTGGACGTCGATGAGGAATCGTACGCCGGGTTATGCCAGGTAGAAGGCGGCGCAGCAAGTGGGACTAATCTCCATCTGTTCCATCTGTATGGAGGTGGGGGGGGGGGATAGAGCGTTACCCTCTCGTGCAAGGCTATGATTGTCTCCAGGTGCTTCCTCCTCCACACGTGAGTAATAATATACATGAAGGAGGAGACACATAGAACTAAACTATACCGTTATACTCTTCAGTTCATTCAGCCACTGTCTTTCCGACAGACCTGTTCTTCACCTGAGGACGGCTGCTTACGTTGTGGCCGAAACGTCGTGAGAATTATGTTATTATGTTAATTTTTTATTATTTATTATTTCCCTTCTACGTGACTTTACCGAAAGAACAAGAAGATGAATCCCTGCAGTCACGAAAGCTTTAAATCTAAAATATGTCGGTGAAGTCACGTAGGTTTGAAATTAAAGAAATCACGACGTTTCGATTGCAACACAAGCAATCATCATCAGGTGGGAAAACCACAGCATTATTTTTTTTTCTTGCTGTGGTTTTTCCCACCAGATGATGATTGCTTGTGTTGCAATCGAAACGTCGTGATTTATTTTATTTTATCTACCTACGTGACTTTACCGAAAGAACCAAGGAGTATGGATTCCTGCAGTCACGCAAGCACAAATCTAGATTATGCCGTTCAATTTATTTTACCAGGTAAGGCCCACTGAGCTATTCATTATCACGGTGGCTTGGAGATGTTAACTACCTCGCCTGGTATGCAGGAGGTCGGGGGTTCGATCCCGGATCCTGACGATGCCTGCTGCTGCTGCTATATGTGGAGTCTGCGTCTCTCTCTCTCTCCTCATCATCACGGTGGCTAGGATATGTTAATGACCTCGCCTGGTACGCAGGAGTTCGTGGGTTCGATCCCGGATCCTGACGACGCCTGCTGCTGTATATTTGGGGTCTGCGTCTCTCTCTCATCATCATCACGGTGGCTAGGAGATGTTAATGACCTAGCCTGGTACGCAGGAGGTCGTGGGTTCAATCCCGGACCCTGACGAAGATGCCTGCTGCTGTACATTTGATTTTGACGCGACTCGTCCACAAGTGATAGCTCAACGAAGTGGTTCATCGGTCTCGTGTGGAAATTCACAGCAGCCAAATACTCTAAACGGATGTTTCAAACATGTGGAGGGAAAACTCGGGAGACACGCAAACTCCAAATATACAGCAGGCGTCAGGGTCGGGATCGAACCGACTGCCTCCTGTATACCAGGCGAGGTAGTTAAAATTTCGCCTCTGTGGCACCCATAGATCACAGAGAGACCCATAGACTCTCTACATGGAGAACATAGACTCGCAAAGAGACCCATAGAATCACCTAGAGACCAATACACTTACACGACGAACCATAGTTTGACACAGTCCCATAGACCTTACAAAAACATCCATAGATTCACACAGAGACTCACAGACTCCACAGAGACCCGTAGAACCACACATAAACCTGTAGACTCACACAGAGAGCCATAGATTCACACGAAACCCATAGACTCAAACAGAGACCCATAGACTCACAAAGAGACCCATCGACTCACACAGAGACCATGGACTCACATGAAGGCCCAGTTGTAGTGAATCGATGATGTCGATCACCCAAATTTCTACACACAAAAAAACTCCGTTACATTAAAATCGGCTCGGCATTTCTAATTTGACGAGATCAAGAACAGGGCGGGGGGATGGGCTTGATGGCCGAAATGGCGAGCGATGACCGGTGTGGTGGTGGTGGTGAGCGATGAGAGGGGTCCCACGTTTGGTTGAAGGGAAAGTCTGTTGTATTTAGTGGTGTATAGTGTAGTGTACAGTAATGTATGTGTAGTATATAGCATGGCTTGTGCAGTGTATAGTAGTAAATAGTGTAGTGTCTAGTGTAGTGTATCGGGTAGTGTGTGTAGTGTATAGCATAGTGTGTCCAGCAAACAAACAGTCTGAGACCAGGAAAAGCACCGGGTAGAGATGATCTCCCAAATGAAATGGCGAGCGAGGGTGGCGTTTGTGCACAGACTGCCCTACAAGACATCATAATAACTGTCTGGACCACTGGACGAGTTCTGCAGGATTGGAAGGATGCCCTGGTCGTCCCCATCTTTAAGAAAGGGGACCGCACAGACTGTAACAACTACAGGGGCATCTCACTCCCGCAGTGTGCCGGGAAAGGTCCTGGCAAAGATTATTCAACACTCACCGTGCCAGGCACGCTGAGAAGAGACTTGCGGAGCCCCAATGTGGTGTCTTGTCCCATCGCGACAGCAGACGGTCTATGGAATTGCAACAAGACCTACATCTCTGCCTCATTGACCTGGTCAAAGCCTATGATACCATCAGGAGGCCTGGGCTCTGGGTTGTTCTTCATCCTGTTGGAGTCCCCGACTCCTCTGCTCACAAGCATTAATAACCTTCATAATGGTGAGTGGGCCAGGGTAAAACTACGTGGCCGGGAGTCGGAGTCATTCCCTGTTCACCTTTTGGGTGTGCGATAGTGATGTCCTCTGGCTCCAACATTATTTAACATCTATTAGACCACGTAGTTCATGAAGCCTTCGATGTTTGTTACCAAAGGAATTTCCATCTGGTACAGATACAATGGGAAACTGATCCTATGCCGGGTGCAGTCAAGGGATGGCTACCTCTTCTTGGTTCTTTCGGTAAAGTCAGTAGAAGGGAAGTAATAAAATAATAAAAATAAAACTAATAAAACAATTCTCACGACGTTTCGGCCACAACGCAAGCAGCCGTCCTCAGGTGGCTACCTATTTGTCAACCACGTTATGTATGCCGATGATCTGGTGATTGCTGTTCCTCAGAGGAGAAGTTGGAGGTGCTGCTACTTGAATCTGAGCGTGCAATAAGAGGTGGGGTCACACTATCAACCCACCAAAAATAAGCACTGCCTGGGTATTTTTTTATCGGACACTCAACCCCTACAACTCCAAATTGGTGATGGGGCAGTTGTGGAGAGAGGTGGAGAGTTTCCCATACTAGCGCAGTGTGGTCATGACCAAGCCTTCGGTTTGACAGTAGAAGTCTTACTCAGAATCAGTTGAGCGGCATTATCTTTTCATCGACTGCTTAACACTGTGTGGAAGCTACCTGGTCTGTCGCTAAACACGAAGCTTCAGGTTTTCTCAGCCATGGTCATGCCCTCCCTTTTCTACGCTTGCGAAAAGTGGACCCCCCCCCTACGATCTATCCTTGGTTTAACCAGTCTGGATTGTGTGAGGAGCTCAAAAATCATTGAAAGATCTGCACACAGTCACATTGGTGAGCTCCTCCGGCAGGAAAGGCTGCGTTGGCTGGGTCATGTTGCCGGCATTCCTAGCCACCGCATGCCTAAATAGATTTTGTTCAGCCAGATAGAGAGAACTAAACGGGCACGGCACAGGCTAGAGAAGAGTGTTGTGGTACAAGAGGACGTGGAGCTGAGTGGACTTGCCGATGACTGGTACCAGTGATCTCAAGATCGGCCTCTGTGGAGGAGGCTCGTGAAGGACGCTACTGGACAGTTGGAGGCAATCGCCCTCCAACAAAACGGATGGCAGAGGAGCGACGCTCACAACAACGAGCGGAGCGCTGGGTGGTTAAAACACAGCAAGTGGGTCCAGTAGGGGGCACAGGTGGTGCATCAGCCACTCATCTCAGACAGTCGACCCATGGCACCTGGGTCTGCCCCGTGACCTGCCGGCGGGCGTTCGACACTTCACGTGGCCTCAAGGTGCACATAGCCTGGCACAAGCGCCTTGGTGACATCACTGCCACTTAGTGGCGAATGGCGGTTGTTGTTGTAGTGTATAGTGTAGTGTATAGTAGTGTATAATGTAGTGTATAGTAGTGTAAAATGTAGTGTATTGTAGTGTATAGTAGTGTATAGTGTAGTGTATAGTAGTGTATAATGTAGTGTATAGTAGTGTATAGTAGTGTATAGTGTAGTGTATAGTAGTGTATAGTAGTGTATAGTGTAGTGTATAGTAGTGTATAATGTAGTGTATTGTAGTGTAGTGTATAGTAGTGTATTGTAGTGTAGTGTATAGTAGTGTATAGTGTAGTGTATAGTAGTGTAAACTGTAGTGTATAGTGTAGTGTATAGTGTAGTGTATAGTAGTGTATAGTAGTGTTAGTAGTGTTAGTAGTGTATAGTGTAGTGTATAGTACTGTATAGTGGTGTATAGTAGTGTATAGTGTAGTGTATAGTAGTGTAAAGTGTAGTGTATTGTAGTGTATAGTAGTGTTATAGTATAGTGTAGTGTATAGTAGTGTATAGTGTAGTATAGTGTAGTGTATAGTAGTGTAAAGTGTAGTGTTTGTAGTGTATAGTAGTGTATAGTAATGTATAGTGTAGTGTATAGTAGTGTATAATGTAGTGTATAGTAGTGTATAGTAGTGTATAGTGTATAGCGAGTGCTGGGGGCATAATAAAGAAGAAGGACGGAGCCTATGGCAGTGACACAATGCTGAGGATGTTGAGGTGAGATTTTTGGGGTTTCAACAAGGAAGAGGACGAGGTGGGGGTGAGAAATGAAGACGCGAGAGGGGGACTCGAGGTGGTAGAAATCACGGAGAAGATGGAAGATGAAAGAAAAGGGGGAACATAGACATGGAGTAGGGATAGAGGGGGTAGAGAGAGAGGGGGGGTAAGAGAGGGGGTAGAGAGAGGGGGGTAGAGAGAGGGGGTAGAGAGAGGGGGTAGAGAGAGGGGGTAGAGAGAGAGGGGGGTAGAGAGAGGGTTAGAGAGAGGGGGTTGAGAGAGAGGGGGGTAGAGAGAGGGGGTAGAGAGAGGGGGTAGAGAGAGGGGGTAAGAGAGAGGGGTAGAGAGAGGGGGTAGAGAGAGGGGGTTGAGAGAGAGGGGGGTAGAGAGAGGGGGAGAGAGGGGGTAGAGAGAGAGGGGGCAGAGAGAGGGGGTAGAGAGAGGGGGTAGAGAGGGGGTAGAGAGAGAGGGGTAGAGAGAGGGGTTAGAGAGAGGGGGTTGAGAGAGGGGGGTAGAGAGAGGGTAAAGAGAGGGGGTAGAGAGAGGGGGTAGAGAGAGAGGGGGTAGAGAGAGGGGGTAGAGAGAGGGGGTTGAGAGAGAGGGGGTAGAGAGAGGGGGTAGAGAGGGGGGAGAGAGGGGGTAGAGAGAGGGGGTAGAGAGAGGGGTTAGAGAGAGGGGGTAGAGAGAGGGGGTAGAGAGAGGGGGTAGAGAGAGGGGGTAGAGAGAGGGGTAGAGAGAGGGGGTAGAGAGAGGGGGTAGAGAGAGAGGGGGTAGAGAGAGGGGGTAGAGAGAGGGGGAAGGGGTAAGGAGAGCAGTGCGTGAAATCTTTTGTGATACATTTCATTTCATTTAAAAAGAGGGGGGGGGGGGGGGTTACATGAAGCAAATATAAAAAAAAAAGAAAACGAAATGATGAACATAGAAAATTGCCGACTACAACGAGCATCTTCTTGTTTCCTCTGATCTTAAAAAAAAGAGAGAGACACACACACAAACTCCAAATATATATGTGTATATTGAACTTATTTTGCACTGTGCATAGCCAACCGTGGTATGGTGTGTATATGTTGAACTTCTTTCGCACCGCACGTAGCCAACCGTGGCTAATCGGACATGTGGGGGAAGGACAACACACAAAACACAAAAGCGGTTCTAAATTAATTAATTTGTCAATCTTGATGATGAGGATTTCAACGAGAGACGGACACATAGAGGACGTTTAGGTTGTGGATTGGTCACGTTGAGAGACGACGGTGGGGATTGATGCGGTGCAGAAGGTGGCGAGCGATGCGAGTGGAAGGACAGAGAGGGGAAGGAGGAAGGGGGAAGAGGAGTTGTGTGGAGGGTGAGGGGGGCGATGTGGGGCGATCTGAGACGGTGGCACAGGACAGGGCAGCGTAGAGAAAGGGCAGCGTAGAGACAGGGCAGCGTGGGGACAGGGCAGAGTGGAGACAGGGCGGAGTGGAGACAGGGCAGAGTGGAGACAGGGCAGAGTGGAGACAGGGCAGCGAAGAGACGGGGCAGCGTGGAGACAGGGTGGCATGGGGACAGGGCAGCGTGGGGACAGGGCAGAGTGGGGACAGGGCAGCGTAGAGACGGGGCAGCGTGGAGACAGGGTGGCATGGGGACAGGGCAGAGTGGGGACAGGGCAGCGTGGGGACAGGGCAGAGTGGGGACAGGGCAGCGTAGAGACGGGGCAGCGTGGAGACAGGGTGGCATGGGGACAGGGCAGAGTGGGGACAGGGCAGAGTGGAGACAGGGCAGCATGGGGACAGGGCAGAGTGGAGACAGGGCAGCGTAGAGACAGGGCAGCGTGGGGACAGGGCATAGTGGGGACAGGGCAGCGTAGAGACAGGGCAGCGTGGAGACAGGGCAGCGTGGAGACAGGGCAGCGTGGAGACGGGGCAGCGTGGAGACGGGGCAGCATGGAGACGGGGCAGCGTGGGGACGGGGCAGCGTGGAGACGGGGCAGCGTGGGGACAGGGCAGCGTGGAGACGGGGCAGAGTGAGACAGGGCAGAGTGGAGACAGGGCAGCGTGGACAGGGCAGCGTGGAGACACAGAGAGCGTGGAGTCAGGGCAGAGTGGAGACAGGGCAGAGTGGAGACAGGGCAGCGTGGAGACACAGAAGCGTGGAGTCAGGGCAGAGTGGAGACAGGGCAGAGTGGAGACAGGGCAGCGTGGAGACAGAGCAGCGTGGAGACAGGGCAGCGTGGGGACGGGGCAGCGTGGAGACAGGGCAGCGTGGAGACAGAGCAGCGTGGAGACAGGGCAGCGTGGAGACAGGGCAGCATGGGGACAGGGCAGCGTGGAGACAGGGCAGCGTGGGGACAGGGCAGCGTAGAGACAGGGCAGACTGGAGACAGTGCAGCGTAGAAACAGGGCAGCGTGGGGACAGGGTAGAGTGGAGACACGGAGAGCGTGGATTCAGGGCAGAGTGGAGACAGGGCAGGGTGGAGACAGGGCAGCGTGGAGATAAGGCAGCGTGGAGACAGGGCAGCGTGGAGACATGGCAGCGTAGAGACAGGGCAGCGTGGGGACAGGGCAGCGTGGAGACAGGGCAGCGTAGAGACAGGGCAGACTGGAGACAGTGCAGCGTAGAAACAGGGCAGCGTGGGGACAGGGTAGAGTGGAGACACGGAGAGCGTGGATTCAGGGCAGAGTGGAGACAGGGCAGGGTGGAGACAGGGCAGCGTGGAGATAAGGCAGCGTGGAGACAGGGCAGCGTGGAGACATGGCAGCGTAGAGACAGGGCAGACTGGAGACAGGGCAGCGTGGGGACGGGGCAGCGTGGAGACAGGGCAGCGTGGGGACAGGGCAGACTGGAGACAGGGCAGCGTGGGGACGGGGCAGCGTGGAGACGGGACAGCGTGGGGACGGGGCAGAGTGGAGACAGGGCAGGGTAGAGATGGGGCAGCATGGGGACAGGGCGGAGTGGAGACAGGGCAGCGTGGAGACGGGGCAGCGTGGGGACGGGGCAGCGTGGAGAAGGTTTGGCAAGTGCAGCGGAACACCCCAGCATGAGTGGGACAAAGGCGTGGAAGAGGAATCAAAACAAGATGGAGTCTTCAATTCGTAAACAAAAATGGCCGATGAGAATGAACACGTCGGTTTGTGTGCACGTATGTTGAACTTCTTCCACACCGTAACATAGCCGGAAGGGCCAATCGTAGGCGCGGCTTGACTGCCATCTGACGACGATTACTCTCGTATGGGAGGGCCTCGAGGCAGAGTCAGTTATTCTCTACTACGTGTGGACCAGATGACAAGGGCTCTCCGAGGTAGCTCTGTAATATCTGCTTCCGCAGACTGTTAATGCAGTTCCTGCCGAATGCCGCAGTGAGCGAGCGGGTGAGTCGTGACAGGTGCGATACTGACTCTCCGATACACAACGCACTCGCATGTCGAATGCGACAGGTGAGTGGGTGATTGGGTAGGGACAGGTGCGTGATTGACTCTGCGAATCACAACGCACTGATTTGCCCAATGCCGCAGATGAGTGAGTGAGTCGTGGGCAGGTGTGTGCGGACTCTGTCATATACAACAGACTCACCTGCCGAATGCGCATCTAAGTGAGCCGGTGAGTCGGGACAGGTGCGTGATTGACTCTGCGACACACAACGCACTGATCTGCCCAATGCCACAGATGAGTGAGTGAGTCGTGTGCAGGTGTATGACTGACTCTGTGATGTTAAAAACCCTGTCGAATGCCATAGGTAAGTGAGGGTGTGAGTCTGGGTGAGTGAGTGAGAGAGCGTGTGAGTCGTGGGTAGGTGTGTGACTGACTCTACGATACACAACAGACTCACCTTCCGAATGCCGCAGCTGAGCAGGTGAGTGAGTAGGAGGCGCGTACGTGACTCCCTCTGGCAAATGAGAATCTGAACTAAACTATGAACTATTTTTTCTTTACTCTACCAGGTAAGGTCCCACTCAGTGTACAGCTCTTTTTCAGATGCGACCTGGTGACAAATGATAGCCAAAACGAATTGGCGATTCGTCACGCCGAAATATATATCCGCCAAATACTATGAACGCGTGTTTCTAAATGTGGAGGGATAATAGAAAAAAAACGGAGTACTCGAGAAAAATCTACGCGACCACGGAGAGAGAGACACCGCAAACTCAAAATATACAGCAGCAGGCGTCACCATCGGGATCGAACGCACGACCTCCTGTATACCAGGCGAGGTAGCTAACATTTTTGCCACCGCGCAATCAATATTCAACACGCTCATCTGCCGAATGCCTCAGATTAATGGGTGAGTGAGTCGTGGACAGATGTGTGACTGACTCTGTGACACACCACTCACTCACCTGCCTAACGCCGCAGGTGAGTGGTGAGTGAGTCGTGTACAGGTGACTGATCCTGCGTCACACTGCTCACTCACCTATCGAATTCCGCAGGCGAATGGGTGAGTGAGTCGTGGGCAGGTGACTGACCCTGTCACACACCCATTCACCTGTCAAATTCCGCAGGTGAATAGTGTGAGTGAGTCGTGGGTAGGTGCGTGACTCACTCTGCGTCACCCACTCACTCACCTGTCGAATTCCGCAGGTGAACGGTGAGTGAGTCGTGTGGCAGGTGGCTGACTGACCCTGCGTCACACCACTCACTCACCTGTAGAATTCCGCAGGTGAATGGGTGAGTGAGTCGTGCACAGGTGCGTGGCTGACTCTGTGACACACCACCACTCACTCACCTGTCGAATTCCGCAGGTGAATGGGTGAGTGAGTCGTGTGAAGGTGCGTGGCTGACTCTGGGACACGCCATTCACTCACGTGCCTAACGCCGCAGGTAAACGGGTGAGTGAGTCGTGGGCAGGTGACTGACTCTGCAACACACCACTCACCTGCAGAATGCTGCAGGTGAATGGGTGAGTAAGTCGTGGGCAGGTGACTGACCCTGTGACACACCACCCATTCGCCTGTCAAATGCCGCAGGTGAATGGGTGAGTGAGTCGTGGGCAGGTGCGTGACTGACTCTGGGACACACCACTCACTCACCTGCCTAACGCCACAGGTGAATGGGTGAGTGAGTCGTTGGCAGGTGTGTGATTGACTCTGTAACACACCACTCCAACCTGTCGAATTCCGCAGTGAATGGGTGAGTGAGTCGTGGGCAGGTGCGTGACTGACTCTGCGTCACACCACTCACTCACCTACCGAATTCCGCAGGTGAATGGTGAGTGAGTCGTGGGCAGGTGACTGACCCAGTGACACACCACCCATTCACCTGTCAAATGCCACAGGTGAATAGGTGAGTGAGTCGTGAGCAGGTGCGTGACTGACTCTGCGTCACACCACTCACTCACCTGTCGAATTCCGCAGGTGAATTGGTGA
>NC_083848.1:1321474-1375743 GCF_015708825.2 Lethenteron reissneri
TGTCTCCTCAATCTGTCTCATCTCAAACTGTCTCATCTCAATCTGTCTCATCTCAATCTGTCTCATCTCAACTGTCTCATCTCAATCTGTCTCATCTCAAACTGTCTCATCTCAATCTGTCTCATCTCGATCTGTCTCATCTCAATCTGTCTCATCTCAATCTGTCTCATCTCAATCTGTCTCATCTCAAACTGTCTCATCTCAATCTGTCTCATCTCAATCTGTCTCATCTCGATCTGTCTCATCTCAATCTGTCTCATCTCAATCTGTCTCATCTCAATCTGTCTCATCTCAATCTGTCTCATCTCGATCTGTCTCATCTCGCTGTCTCATCTCAATCTGTCTCATCTCGATCTGTCTCATCTCGATCTGTCTCATCTCAATCTGTCTCATCTCAATCTGTCTCATCTCGATCTGTCTCATCTCGATCTGTCTCATCTCAATCTGTCTCATCTCGATCTGTCTCATCTCAATCTGTCTCATCTCGATCTGTCTCATCTCAATCTGTCTCATCTCAATCTGTCTCATCTCGATCTGTCTCATCTCAATCTGTCTCATCTCGATCTGTCTCATCTCAATCTGTCTCATCTCGATCTGTCTCATCTCAATCTGTCTCATCTCAATCTGTCTCATCTCACTCTGTCTCATCTCAATCTGTCTCATCTCAAACTGTCATCTCAATCTGTCTCATCTCAATCTGTCTCATCTCAATCTGTCTCATCTCAATCTTCTCATCAATCTGTCTCATCTCAATCTGTCTCATCTCAAACTGTCTCCTCTCAATCTGTCTCATCTCAAACTGTCTCATCTCAATCTGTCTCATCTCAAACTGTCTCATCTCAATCTGTCTCATCTCGATCTGTCTCATCTCGATCTGTCTCATCTCAATCTGTCTCATCTCAAACTGTCTCATCTCAATCTGTCTCATCTCAAACTGTCTCATCTCAATCTGTCTCATCTCAAACTGTCTCATCTCAATCTGTCTCATCTCAATCTGTCTCATCTCAATCTGTCTCATCTCAATCTGTCTCATCTCAATCTGTCTCATCTCAATCTGTCTCATCTCAATCTGTCTCATCTCAAACTGTCTCATCTCAATCTGTCTCATCTCAATCTGTCTCATCTCAAACTGTCTCATCTCAATCTGTCTCATCTCAATCTGTCTCATCTCAATCTGTCTCATCTCAATCTGTCTCATCTCAAACTGTCTCATCTCAAACTGTCTCATCTCAATCTGTCTCATCTCGATCTGTCTCATCTCAATCTGTCTCATCTCAAACTGTCTCATCTCAAACTGTCTCATCTCAATCTGTCTCATCTCGATCTGTCTCATCTCAATCTGTCTCATCTCAATCTGTCTCATCTCAATCTGTCTCATCTCAATCTGTCTCATCTCAAACTGTCTCATCTCAAACTGTCTCATCTCAATCTGTTCTCTCGATCTGTCTCATCTCAATCTGTCTCATCTCGATCTGTCTCATCTCAAACTGTCTCATCTCAATCTGTCTCATCTCAATCTGTCTCATCTCGATCTGTCTCATCTCAAACTGTCTCATCTCAAACTGTCTCATCTCAAACTGTCTCATCTCAAACTGTCTCATCTCAAACTGTCTCATCTCAAACTGTCTCATCTCAATCTGTCTCATCTCAATCTGTCTCATCTCGATCTGTCTCATCTCAATCTGTCTCATCTCAATCTGTCTCATCTCGATCTGTCTCATCTCGAACTGTCTCATCTCAAACTGTCTCATCTCAATCTGTCTCATCTCAATCTGTCTCATCTCGAACTGTCTCATCTCAAACTGTCTCATCTCAATCTGTCTCATCTCAAACTGTCTCATCTCGATCTGTCTCATCTCAATCTGTCTCATCTCGAACTGTCTCATCTCAAACTGTCTCATCTCGATCTGTCTCATCTCAAACTGTCTCATCTCGATCTGTCTCATCTCAATCTGTCTCATCTCAATCTGTCTCATCTCAATCTGTCTCATCTCGATCTGTCTCATCTCAATCTGTCTCATCTCAATCTGTCTCATCTCAAACTGTCTCATCTCAATCTGTCTCATCTCAATCTGTCTCATCTCAATCTGTCTCATCTCAAACTGTCTCATCTCAATCTGTCTCATCTCGATCTGTCTCATCTCAATCTGTCTCATCTCAATCTGTCTCATCTCGATCTGTCTCATCTCAAACTGTCTCATCTCAATCTGTCTCATCTCAATCTGTCTCATCTCGATCTGTCTCATCTCGAACTGTCTCATCTCAATCTGTCTCATCTCAATCTGTCTCATCTCAATCTGTCTCATCTCAATCTGTCTCATCTCAAACTGTCTCATCTCAATCTGTCTCATCTCAATCTGTCTCATCTCAATCTGTCTCATCTCAAACTGTCTCATCTCAATCTGTCTCATCTCGATCTGTCTCATCTCAATCTGTCTCATCTCAATCTGTCTCATCTCGATCTGTCTCATCTCAAACTGTCTCATCTCAATCTGTCTCATCTCAATCTGTCTCATCTCGATCTGTCTCATCTCGAACTGTCTCATCTCAATCTGTCTCATCTCAATCTGTCTCATCTCAAACTGTCTCATCTCAATCTGTCTCATCTCAATCTGTCTCATCTCAATCTGTCTCATCTCAATCTGTCTCATCTCAATCTGTCTCATCTCGATCTGTCTCATCTCAAACTGTCTCATCTCAATCTGTCTCATCTCAATCTGTCTCATCTCAATCTGTCTCATCTCGATCTGTCTCATCTCGAACTGTCTCATCTCAATCTGTCTCATCTCAATCTGTCTCATCTCAATCTGTCTCATCTCAATCTGTCTCATCTCAATCTCATCCTGTCTCATCTCAATCTGTCATCTCAATCTGTCTCATCTCAATCTGTCTCATCTCGATCTGTCTCATCTCGAACTGTCTCATCTCAATCTGTCTCATCTCAATCTGTCTCATCTCAATCTGTCTCATCTCAATCTGTCTCATCTCAATCTGTCTCATCTCAATCTGTCTCATCTCAAACTGTCTCATCTCAATCTGTCTCATCTCAATCTGTCTCATCTCGAACTGTCTCATCTCAATCTGTCTCATCTCAATCTGTCTCATCTCAATCTGTCTCATCTCAATCTGTCTCATCTAAAACTGTCTCATCTCAAACTGTCTCATCTCAATCTGTCTCATCTCAAACTGTCTCATCTCAATCTGTCTCATCTCAAACTGTCTCATCTCAAACTGTCTCATCTCAAACTGTCTCATCTCAATCTGTCTCATCTCAATCTGTCTCATCTCAATCTGTCTCATCTCAAACTGTCTCATCTCAATCTGTCTCATCTCAATCTGTCTCATCTCAAACTGTCTCATCTCAATCTGTCTCATCTCAATCTGTCTCATCTCAAACTGTCTCATCTCAAACTGTCTCATCTCGATCTGTCTCATCTCAAACTGTCTCATCTCAATCTGTCTCATCTCAATCTGTCTCATCTCAATCTGTCTCATCTCAAACTGTCTCATCTCAATCTGTCTCATCTCAATCTGTCTCATCTCAAACTGTCTCATCTCAATCTGTCTCATCTCAATCTGTCTCATCTCAAACTGTCTCATCTCAATCTGTCTCATCTCGATCTGTCTCATCTCAAACTGTCTCATCTCAAACTGTCTCATCTCAATCTGTCTCATCTCAATCTGTCTCATCTCAAACTGTCTCATCTCGATCTGTCTCATCTCAAACTGTCTCATCTCAAACTGTCTCATCTCGATCTGTCTCATCTCAATCTGTCTCATCTCAAACTGTCTCATCTCAATCTGTCTCATCTCAATCTGTCTCATCTCAAACTGTCTCATCTCAAACTGTCTCATCTCAAACTGTCTCATCTCGAACTGTCTCATCTCAATCTGTCTCATCTCAAACTGTCTCATCTCAATCTGTCTCATCTCAATCTGTCTCATCTCGATCTGTCTCATCTCAAACTGTCTCATCTCAATCTGTCTCATCTCAATCTGTCTCATCTCAATCTGTCTCATCTCAATCTGTCTCATCTCACTCTGTCTCATCTCAATCTGTCTCATCTCAATCTGTCTCATCTCGATCTGTCTCATCTCAATCTGTCTCATCTCAATCTGTCTCATCTCGATCTGTTCATCTCAACTCTGTCTCAATCTCCATAATCTGTCTCATCTCATCTCATATCGACCTGTCATCTCATCTGTCTCATCTCAATATTCTCATCTCAATCTGTCTCATCTCAATTCTGTCTCATCTCAATCTGTCTCATCTCAATCTGTTCATCTCAATCTGTCTCATCTCAATCTGTCTCATCTCGATCTGTCTCATCTCAAACTGTCTCATCTCAATTCTGTCTCATCTCGAATCTGTCTCATCTCAATCTGTCTCATCTCGATCTGTCTCATCTCGAACTGCTCATCTCATCTGTCTCATCTCAATCTTGTATCATCTCAATCTGTCTCATCTCAAATCTGTCTCATCTCAAACTGTCTCATCTCAACTGTCTCATCTCAATCGGGTCTCATCTCACTCTGTCTCATCTCAATCTGTCTCATCTCAATCTGTCTCATCTCGATCTGTCTCATCTCACTCTGTCTCATCTCAATCTGTCTCATCTCAATCTGTCTCATCTCAAACTGTCTCATCTCACTCTGTCTCATCTCAATCTGTCTCATCTCACTCTGTCTCATCTCAATCTGTCTCCTCTCAAACTGTCTCATCTCAATCTGTCTCCTCTCGATCTGTCTCATCTCAAACTGTCTCATCTCGATCTGTCTCATCTCAATCTGTCTCATCTCAAACTGTCTCATCTCGATCTGTCTCATCTCAATCTGTCTCATCTCAATCTGTCTCATCTCAATCTGTCTCATCTCAAACTGTCTCATCTCGATCTGTCTCATCTCAATCTGTCTCATCTCAAACTGTCTCATCTCAATCTGTCTCATCTCAATCTGTCTCATCTCAATCTGTCTCATCTCAATCTGTCTCCTCTCGATCTGTCTCATCTCAAACTGTCTCATCTCGATCTGTCTCATCTCAATCTGTCTCCTCTCAATCTGTCTCCTCTCGATCTGTCTCATCTCAAACTGTCTCCACTCAATCTGTCTCATCTCAATCTGTCTCATCTCGATCTGTCTCATCTCAAACTGTCTCATCTCAATCTGTCTCATCTCGATCTGTCTCATCTCAAACTGTCTCATCTCAATCTGTCTCATCTCAATCTGTCTCATCTCGATCTGTCTCATCTCAAACTGTCTCATCTCAAACTGTCTCATCTCAATCTGTCTCATCTCAAACTGTCTCATCTCAATCTGTCTCATCTCGATCTGTCTCATCTCAATCTGTCTCATCTCAAACTGTCTCAACTCACTCTGTCTCATCTCGATCTGTCTCATCTCAATCTGTCTCATCTCAATCTGTCTCATCTCGATCTGTCTCATCTCAATCTGTCTCATCTCAATCTGTCTCATCTCAATCTGTCTCATCTCAATCTGTCTCATCTCAATCTGTCTCATCTCAAACTGTCTCATCTCGATCTGTCTCATCTCAAACTGTCTCATCTCAATCTGTCTCATCTCAATCTGTCTCATCTCAAACTGTCTCATCTCAATCTGTCTCATCTCAAACTGTCTCATCTCAATCTGTCTCATCTCATAACTGTCTCATCTCAATCTGTCTCATCTCAATCTGTCTCATCTCAACTGTTCTCATCTCAACTGTCTCAATCTCACTCTGTTCTCTCTCATCTGTCTCATCTCAATCTGTCTCATCTCAAAACTGTCTCATATCTCAAACTGTCTCTCTCAATCTGTCTCATCTCACTCTGTCTCATCTCAATCTGTCCTCATACTCAATCTGTCCCTCATCTCAATCTGTCTCATCTCAATCTGTCTCATCTCGGATCTGTCTCATCTCAATCTGTCTCATCTCAATCTGTCTCATCTCAATCTGTCTCAGTCTCGATCTCGTCTCATCTCAATCTGTCTCATCTCGATCTGTCTCATCTCAATCTGTCTCATCTCAATCTGTCTCATCTCAATCTGTCTCATCTCACTCTGTCTCATTCAATCTGTCTCATCTCAATCTGTCTCATCTCAATCTGTCTCATCTCACTCTGTTCTCATCTCAATCTGTCTCTCTCAAACTGTCTCATCTCAATCTGTCTCATCTCAATCTGCTCATCTCAACTCTCATCTCAAACTGTCTCATCTCAATCTGTCTCATCTCAATCTGTCTCATCTCAAACTGTCTCATCTCAATCTGTCTCATCTCAAACTGTCTCATCTCAATCTGTCTCATCTCGATCTGTCTCATCTCAATCTGTCTCATCTCAATCTGTCTCATCTCAATCTGTCTCATCTCAAACTGTCTCATCTCAATCTGTCTCATCTCAATCTGTCTCATCTCGATCTGTCTCATCTCAATCTGTCTCATCTCAATCTGTCTCATCTCAATCTGTCTCATCTCAATCTGTCTCATCTCGATCTGTCTCATCTCGATCTGTCTCATCTCAATCTGTCTCATCTCGATCTGTCTCATCTCGATCTGTCTCATCTCAATCTGTCTCATCTCAATCTGTCTCATCTCGATCTGTCTCATCTCGATCTGTCCTCTCAATCTGTCTCATCTCGATCTGTCTCATCTCAATCTGTCTCATCTCGATCTGTATCTCTCAATCTGTATCATCTCAATCTGTCTCATCTCGATCTGTCTCATCTCAATCTGTCTCATCTCGATCTAACGTCTCATCTCAATCTGTCTCATCTCGATCTGATTCTCATCTCAATCTTGTCTCATCTCAATCTGTCTCATCTCAATCTGTCTCATCTCAATCTGTCTCATCTCAACTGTCTCATCTCAATCTGTCTCATCTCACATCTGTCTCATCTCAATCTGTCTCATCTCAATCTGTCTCATCTCAATCTGTCTCATTCCTCAATCTTGTCTCATCCTCAATCTGTCTCCTTCTCAATCTGTCTCATCTCAATCTGTCTATCTCCAATCCTGTCTCATACTCAAAACTGTCTCCTCTCAATCTGTCTCATCTCAATCTGTCTCATCTCGAATCTGTCTCATCTCAATCTGTCTCATCTCAATCTGTCTCATCTCGAATCTGTCTCATCTCGAATCTGTCTCATCTCAATCTGTCTTCATCTCACAACTTTCTGCATCTCCACTCTGTCTCATCTCCAATCTGTCTATCTCAACTGTCTCAATCTCAAACTGTCTCATCTCAAACTGTCTCATCTCAATCTGTCTCATCTCAATCTGTCTCATCTCAATCTGTCTCATCTCAAACTGTCTCATCTCACTCTGTCTCATCTCATCTGTCTCATCTCAAACTGTTCTCTCAAACTGTCTCATCTCAAACTGTCTCATCTCAATCTGTCATCTCAATCTGTCTCATCTCAAACTGCTCATCTCAAACTGTCTCATCTCAAACTGTCTCATCTCAAACTGTCTCATCTCAATCTGTCTCATCTCAAACTGTCTCATCTCAAATCTGTCTCATCTCAAACTGTCTCATCTCAAACTGTCTCATCTCAATCTGTCTCATCTCAATCTGTCTCATCTCAACTGTCTCATCTCAAACTGTCTCATCTCAATCGTCTCATCTCAAACTGTCTCATCTCAATCTGTCTCATCTCAAACTGTCTCATCTCAATCTGTCTCATCTCAAACTGTCTCATCTCAATCTGTCTCATCTCAAACTGTCTCATCTCAAACTGTCTCATCTCAAACTGTCTCATCTCAAACTGTCTCATCTCAATCTGTCTCATCTCAATCTGTCTCATCTCAATCTGTCTCATCTCAATCTGTCTCATCTCAATCTGTCTCATCTCAATCTGTCTCATCTCAATCTGTCTCATCTCATCTGTCTCATCTCAATCTGTCTCATCTCAATCTGTCCTCGTCATCTCAATCTGTCTCATCTCAATCTGTCTCATCTCAATCTGTCTCATCTCAATCTGTCTCATCTCAACGTTATCATTCAATCTGTCTCATCTCAATCTGTCTCATCTCAATCTGTCTCATCTCAATCTGTCTCATCTCAAACTGTCTCATCTCAATCTGTCTCATCTCAAACTGTCTCATCTCAATCTGTCTCATCTCACTCTGTCTCATCTCAAATCTGTCTCATCTCAATCTGTACTCATCTCAATCTGTCTCATCTCAATCTGTCTCATCTCAACTGTCTCATCTCAATCTGTCTCATCTCAAACTGTCTCATCTCAGATCTGTCTCATCTCAAACTGTCTCATCTCAATCTGTCTAATCTCAACTGTCTCATCTCAATCTGTCTCATCTCACTCTGTCTCATCTCAATCTGTCTCATCTCAACTGTCTCATCTCAATCTGTCTCATCTCACTCTGTCTCATCTCAATCTGTCTCATCTCAAACTGTCTCATCTCAAACTGTCTCATCTCAACTGTCTCATCTCAACTGTCTCATCTCGATCTGTCTCATCTCAATCTGTCTCATCTCAATCTGTCTCATCTCAATCTGTCTCATCTCAATCTGTCTCATCTCAAACTGTCTCATCTCAAATGTCTCATCTCAATCTGTCTCATCAAACTGTCTCATCTCAAACTGTCTCATCTCAATCTGTCTATCTCAATCTGTCTAAATCGTTCTCTCAAACTGTCTCATCTCAAACTGTCTCATCTCAATCGGTCTCATCTCAAACTGTCTCATCTCAAACTGTCTCATCTCAACTGTCTCATCTCAATCTGTCTCATCTCAATCTGTCATCTCAATCTGTCTCATCTCAAACTGTCTCATCTCAAACTGTCTCATCTCAATCTGTCTCATCTCAAACTGTCTCATCTCAATCTGTCTCATCTCAATCTGTCTCATCTCAATCTGTCTCATCTCAAACTGTCTCATCTCAAACTGTCTCATCTCAATCTGTCTCATCTCGATCTGTCTCATCTCAATCTGTCTCATCTCAATCTGTCTCATCTCAATCTGTCTCATCTCAAACTGTCTCATCTCAAACTGTCTCATCTCAAACTGTCTCATCTCAATCTGTCTCATCTCAAACTGTCTCATCTCAAACTGTCTCATCTCAATCTGTCTCATCTCAAACTGTCTCATCTCAAACTGTCTCATCTCAATCTGTCTCATCTCAATCTGTCTCATCTCAAACTGTCTCATCTCAAACTGTCTCATCTCAAACTGTCTCATCTCAATCTGTCTCATCTCAATCTGTCTCATCTCAATCTGTCTCATCTCAATCTGTCTCATCTCAAACTGTCTCATCTCAAACTGTCTCATCTCAATCTGTCTCATCTCGATCTGTCTCATCTCAATCTGTCTCATCTCAATCTGTCTCATCTCGATCTGTCTCATCTCAAACTGTCTCATCTCAAACTGTCTCATCTCAAACTGTCTCATCTCAATCTGTCTCATCTCGATCTGTCTCATCTCAATCTGTCTCATCTCAATCTGTCTCATCTCGATCTGTCTCATCTCAAACTGTCTCATCTCAAACTGTCTCATCTCAAACTGTCTCATCTCAATCTGTCTCATCTCAAACTGTCTCATCTCAAACTGTCTCATCTCAATCTGTCTCATCTCAATCTGTCTCATCTCAAACTGTCTCATCTCAAACTGTCTCATCTCAAACTGTCTCATCTCAATCTGTCTCATCTCAATCTGTCTCATCTCAAACTGTCTCATCTCAAACTGTCTCATCTCAAACTGTCTCATCTCAATCTGTCTCATCTCAATCTGTCTCATCTCAATCTGTCTCATCTCAAACTGTCTCATCTCAAACTGTCTCATCTCAATCTGTCTCATCTCGATCTGTCTCATCTCAATCTGTCTCATCTCAATCTGTCTCATCTCGATCTGTCTCATCTCAAACTGTCTCATCTCAAACTGTCTCATCTCAAACTGTCTCATCTCAAACTGTCTCATCTCGATCTGTCTCATCTCAAACTGTCTCATCTCAAACTGTCTCATCTCAAACTGTCTCAACTCAATCTGTCTCATCTCGATCTGTTTCATCTCAATCTGTTTCATCTCAAACTGTCTCATCTCAAACTGTTTCATCTCAATCTGTTTCATCTCAATCTGTCTCATCTCAATCTGTCTCATCTCAAACTGTCTCATCTCAATCTGTTTCATCTCAATCTGTCTCAACTCAATCTGTCTCATCTCGATCTGTTTCATCTCGATCTGTCTCATCTCGATCTGTCTCATCTCGATCTGTCTCATCTCAATCTGTCTCATCTCAATCTGTCTCCACTCAATCTGTCTCATCAACAGTTTGTCTCATAACCGCGTTCCATTCGTTCAAATCTCCTTTCGCCAAGGCGCTCTGACAATGCTTGCCATCTCCGGTTCAAAATTGCTCAAATAAGGGACCTGTGGATTGGATTTGTTCGACCGTTAACAATCGGGTTTGGAAAAGGAATGAAACATGGCGGCAGGGGAACGCGGCGATGGTACAGGGGGGGGGGTTAAAAGATGAATACGTGGAGCGTGATAGCGGATGAGGGTGAAAGCATGGGTTAGCGTGATGGTAGATGGTATCTTCTTGGTTCTTTCGGTAAAGTCACGTAGAATAGAAATAATAAAAATAAAACATAATAAAAGAATTTTCACTAAATAATTTTATGTTTCATTTTTATTATTTTATTATTTCCATTCTACGTGACTTTACCAAAAAACCAAGAAGATGAATCCCTGCAGTCACGAAAGCTTTAAATCGAAAGGTAGATGGTATATTAAGAGGTGTGTTGCCCCAGATGATGGGGTCAATGGGTTGCTAGGCTGAGCGTAGCCGAGCGAAGATTGAGGTCGCATGGGCAGTGGTCTGGTGGCTGGGCAGTTGTCTGCCCTGAAGGTAGGGGTGGGGTGGGGTGAGGTAGGGTTCAGGGAACGATGGGGTAGGGGCAGTGACGAGAGGTGAGGGAACATGGGGGATGGGGTAGTGGCTCGGGGTGGAGAGAGCGGGGGAGAGGTTGGGGCTGGGGAGGGATTTGGGGTGTTAGGTGGTGAGGGTAGGGGTGGTGGAAAAGAAAAGGTGAAACGCAATAGCAAATAGAGAGGACCTGATCAGAATTACCGAGACAGATGAACAACAACTATAATGCAGGTTTTTTTGGGGGGTTGGATCTCGTAAAATATATAAATGTGTCGTTAAACCCTCCACCACCCAACACAGCCAATTAGTAAGGTTTGTCACGTATACAGAACATGCCATTTCGTTACGAGTACGGCACTAGTGTATAGTAGTGCAGTGTATAGTAGTCTATAGTGTAGTGTATAGTGTTCTAGTGTAGTGTAGTAGTGTACAGTGTAGTGTATAGTCGTGTATAGTAGTGTAGTGAATAGTAGTGTAGTGTATAGTTGTGTAGTGTATAGTGTAGCGTATAGTAGTGTAGTGTATAATAGTGTAGTATATAGTGTAGTGTATAGTAGTGTGGTGTATAGTAGTGTAGTGTATAGTGTAGTGTATAGTGAAGTGTATAGTAGTGTAGTGTATAGTGTATTGTATAGTAGTTCAGTGTATAGTGTAGTGTATAGTAGTATATAGTGTAGTGTATAGTGTAGTTGTGTAGTGTACAGTGTAGTGTATAGTCGTGTATAGTAGTGTAGTGAATAGTAGTGTAGTGTATAGTAGTGTAGTGTGTCGTGTAGTGTATAGTGTAGTGTATAGTATTGTAGTGTATAGTGTAGCGCATAGTAGCTTTTCTTAGAGCCTAGTCTCTATTGGTGTTGGACCAGATGACGCCTTTTGGCGTCCAACACCAATGGAGACTAGGCTCTAAGAAAATCTGTCTCGGGTGTGGACCAATCAACTTCAAGGACAGTGCATATCATTATCATTGTCAGAGTTGTTTCTTTTTGTTTGCATTTTGACTGCTTGTGTTGTGGTTATTGCAAACATGATGCCTTGTATAAAGGTGTCAATTTTTGTACCAGTTGAAAGGGTAAAAACCTATTACTATATTTTTCCACTGGTAAAGGAGGTCTCATAGTGTAAGTGCGAGTAGAGTCTCGGGCGTGAGGTTGGACCGCATCAACAAACAAAATAACCCCAAGCGCCACAATGGAACGGATGGGATTGTTCGCATGTTTCGATTTAAAGCTTTCGTGACTGCAGGGATTCATCTTCTTGGATTTTTCGGTAAAGTCACGTAGAAGGGAAATAATAAAAATAAAACATAATAAAATACAATTCTCACGACGTTTCGGCCACAACGCAAGCAGCCGTCCTCTGGTGAAGAACAGGTCTGTCGGAAAGACAGACAGACGTGTTCTTCACCTGAGGACGGCTGCTTGCGTTGTGGCCAAAACGTCGTGAGAATTGTATTGTATTATGTTTTATTTTATTATTGTATTATTTACCTTCTACGTGACTTTACCGAAAGAACCAAGAAGATGTTCGCATGTTGACAACGCGTGCGCTGCTGCGTATGAGTGCTCGAAACATTTGAGGTCAAACAAAGGGCGACGTTTAAAATTCAATGAACACACGTAATTTTTTTTACAAAACTCCCCGTATATTTGTGGGATTCTGAATCAGTGATGAATTAGCGAGATTTTTTTTTCTTGCAAAATGTTACAAATTCGAGTGAGATTTTGGCACGGGGCACAATAAATTTAAATACAACAACACTTAATTTGTAGCAAAAGAATGAACTTGACCGAAGCTAACAACAAGAAGGAGTTTATCTGGGTTTGGCTAGACAGGATGATAGATGATAGAGATCACCAGATAATTGTCAAATACTCAGTTCCTGGCAGATGTGAAAACATGTTGGTTAAACAGGACATTCGATTGATGTCGATATCGGCGATGTTCGATACGTAAGCTGTTTACTCGTGGCCCGAGGCTGATTGGAGATTCCATTTAAAGCTGAGCGCAGCTCGGAAACGCATCGGTGAGTAATCACGTGACAACCTCAACAGAATAGCGTATTCGACTTAATTTGAACTAACATAACATTATTAACCATTTAGCATAACTAATTAACGACGAACAACTTATATCACCACGTATATAAATATCATGGGATCGTTTCAAAGTATGACAAATAATAGGTGTTATCGTGTCGGCCAGTGAAACAGGCGTTTAAACAGACTAGGCCATAAAGCAAAAAGCTGTCTCTGGTGTAAGCAATTCAGTTTCAAACACAATGCCATCTATCATCAAAGCATGTTTGTTTGCATGTTCACTACAAGTACTGTGTGTGGTTAATGCAGACTTTGGTGTTTGAACATCTTAACACAAATGTATTATTGCCAGAAAGGGTAAAACCTATATACATATATTATTTGGTTATTTCGGTAAAGTCAGGTGATGGACGCTTGTGTTGCGAGCGAAACGTCGTGATTTATTTTATTTTATATACCTACGTGACTTTACCAAAAGAACCACAGAGTATGGATTCCTGCAGTCATGAAAACTTCAAACCTATATATATTTATATTAACATATAACAACGTATTCTATTCTATCGTAGCATAATTTGTTCAAATGTATGCAATTGTATTGATCACATCATGCTCTCATGTGGACGCACGTCGATGACGTCACACACCAGTGCCTATTTAAGGCCCAAGACTGGAGGATGTTTTCGCCATTCTGGCAACTGACCTTATGATGCTGCTGCAGCAGCCTTGGTGATGCTGCTGCAGCTGTAAACTATGAACCAAACCTTACGGACCCAATTGTTAAATGTGACTCGTTTGTTCTGTTTAAGTTACATTCTTTCTTGTGCATTCTTTCTCGTTGTATGTTAAGATCCTTCTGAACCAGTGTAATCAATCTAAGTATTGATCCATCAATTATTGTTTCATCCATTATCCAGAAATGCGTAATTTTCCATTCATTCAGCATTTCTATTATGAAAGCCCGGCGTTCCGTTTGTCCGTCAACTAATTATGAGAACCTTTGAGAAGGCTTGAGTCAAAACGTTAGACATAGTGGACCTCTCCACCCCGCCCCCAGATGTGGGGATACAAATGTTGATCCAGCAGGTTTCCAAAAATTGCCGACCCCCTGCAAAAAAATGTATTTTGCAGGTGTATATGCCTACACACCCTACATACAATATATTCAGTAGTATCTACTACACAACCCTACATAGAATAGAGTCAGTAGTATCTACTACACACCCTACATACAATAGAGTCAGTAGTATCTACTACACACCCTACATACAATAGAGTCAGTAGTATCTACTACACACCCTACATACAATAGAGTCAATAGTATCTACTACACACCCTACATACAATGGTCAGTATTGTCTACTACACACCCTACATATAATAGTCAGTAGTGTCTACTACACACCCTACATACAATAGTCAGTAGTATCTACTACAAACCCTACATGCAATAGTCAGTATTGTCTACTACAAACCCTACATACAATAGTCAGTAGTGTCTACTACACACCCTACATATAATAGTCAGTAGTATCTGCACACATTGGTTGGAGGGGGGGGGAAGAAGAGGACATCAATGAAGGCGACCGGTGAGAAGCCCTCTGCAGGAGCTAGATTAAGGCGTAATTCTAGTAGATACACATTTTTATTTCCATGAGCTTGAATTCCACACTGACGTATGATTTACGTACAACTCACACGCATCATGAATCATCCATTCAACACGTGCATCGTGCTCGTGCGCTGCGATTCCCATTGATGAATCGGTGAATTGTTGCAGGTCCTGCCAATGCCATCGCTGCTTCGTGAGTCCTGTTATTTTGACCACTTCTCTCTGTGACCCCTCCCCCACCCTACCCCGGGGCCCCCTCTCCACCTCCCCCCACAGATTTTCACCCGGCCATGGCCACAAACGCCTCTTCAGACCTCTCCTTGTTCACGCCTGACCTCATCCTCATGGTGACCCCATTCCGAGAGCCGCCGGGCGTCAAGTTCGCGGTGTTCTTCTTCACCTTGGCCATGTTCACCGCGGCCCTCATGGGCAACTGCCTCCTAATCCTCGTCATCCTTCGAGATCATCAGCTGCACAAGGCAATGTACGTGCTCATGGCCGCACTGTCGCTCACTGACATCATGTCGGTGCTCAGCATACTGCCCCGGTTCATGCAAAACGTCACGTCCTTCAACTACATCAGCCTGCGCGAGTGCATGGCACAGATGTTTTTCCTGCACCTGTCCATCAGAATGCAGAGCTTCACCCTCACCGTCATGTCCGTCGACCGTTACCTGGCCATTGGCTACCCACTCAGTTACCACTCGCTCATGTCCAGCTGCAAGGCCATTGGGGCCTTCATCGTTGCAACAGCCGCAGCGGTCACCACGTGCCTGGGCAACGTGAGCTTCGTGATCTCCCTCAACTTCTGCAAGCCGCCGGTGATAGTCGCTCCGTACTGTGACTACCTCGTGGTCCTGTTCTTGTCTTGCGGGGATTTAAGTGGTCCAAGGGCTTATATTCAAGCCGCGCTGGCCATCACCATGGTGCTTCCCGCATGCGTGATAGTTCTCATGTACGGCCTTATCCTCTACGAGTGCCGCAAGCCAGGCCTCCGCAGCGGCCAGAAGAAAGCGCTGAAGACTTGCGGCACCCACTTCTTGGTTGTCTCCGTCTTCTTCGCCGCCATTTTCTTCTCGTTCGCCAGCGGCTTCTCGTTCCTGGAGTCCCTCCCCAGGCCGCTGCGCTACGCACTCCAGACGGCGCAGTACGTGTTCCCGCCCGCGCTGAACCCGGTCATCTACGGCCTCCGAACGGCGGAAATCCGGCGCAGTTTCTCCAGGCGGTTCCGTGGGAAGGTAGTGGATGGAAAGGCAGAGAGATTGGGAGGTCTGGTGCACTGAGCAATTAGAAACCTTGGCTATCCATTATTTTAACAGCAGCAAGTGGTTCGGCACAAAAAAATTGTGTACTGGTTTAAAAATACAGTGTCTCATCAGCGGGTCATGCTCACTTGAGCCAATGCAAAACCCAGATAGCTCCCGTAGGGAAACTAGGGTTGTCACTTCTTAGATATAAAAACTGGGATTTATAAAGAAGAGTAGAAGATCTGACAAGACCACAACAGTTACATTTTACGAAAAAAATATTTAGATAAATACGTTGTTCTGAATGGCTTATTATCATTTTACTTTCCCCGTAAAGTAAAACTTTTCCGAAAAAAGTAAAATGCTAAAAAAAGCAACAACTATGCGTGCCTTCACCAGCACTTGCCATGCCTGCCCCTAGTATCTCATCCACCAGGGCCTGCAAGGCCTACCCCTAGCGTCTACCACCTGAGCCAGCCAGGCCTACCCCTAGCGTCTCTACCACCTGAGCCAGCCAGGCCTACCCCTAGCGTCTCTACCACCTGAGCCAGCCAGGCCTACCCGTAGCGTCTCTACCACCGGAGCCTGCTAGACCTACCCCTGGCATCTCGACCACCGGAGCCTGCCAGGCCTACCCCTAGCGTCTCCACCACCAGAACCTGCCAGGCCTGCCCCTAGCGTCTCTACCACCTGAGCCTTCCAGGCCTACCCCTAGCGTCTCTACCACCTGAGCCTTCCAAGCCTGCCTCTAGCATCTCCACCACCGGAGCTTGCCAGGCCTGCCTCTATCGTCTACCACCGGAGCCTGCCAGGCCTACCCCTAGCATCTCTACCACCAGAGCCTGCCACGCCTGCCCCAGGCGTCTCTACTACTGCTAAAAACGTGGAGCTGGAGGCGACGTGAACGATGTGTGGAGTCACTGGCGATCGGCCGGGGCCGAGACTGGCAAAATTCACTGCACTTGAGAACCCGCTTTGACCACGTGCTTGTTGGATCCCAGATTCGAACTAAGGGGATGTCAGCGGGGCGAGGGGTTCAACCCTCTCTGATCCACTAGAAAACCTGGCCACCTTTGTATCTAAATTTGTACTTGCTCGAAGTTGTAAATGTGTTTTCACGTTGCACGTTCGTCGAGGAGCATTCAGCGCGTATCTGTGCTTGTTTGCGGCGGATGTAACGTTATAGTCGTGTATCGCACGGTGAATGCTCTGTTTGCGTGGTCGCTGTGTTTTATTTTATTGGGTTTAGCTTTGTCGGTTGGTGATGCATGTTACTTTTGCGAATAAGACTCCTATACCCTGTCGTTTCTACTCACCGTTGACACATTCACCCATCAACTCACCTACTCATTCACTCGCTCATTCACTCACTTTTCCGAATGAGTCCGCACTGTCCTGGTCGCTTGAATTCCCAACCTGGTTACACAGAATAACATTGAACTTGCTCATTCACTCATCATCTCACTCTCACCATTTAACAACTCACCCACCAACTCACCTATTCACTCATTCACTCGCTCGCTCATTCACTCGTTCACTCACTCGTTTCACCCACTCTTCCGAATGAGACTCAACTGTCTTGGTCTCTCGAGTTTTCACCCTACTAATACAACCTTCGCCCCCTACTACTGGCAGTCTGATGCCCCTCCAGGTCCCGATTGTGAATGGGACTCATACTTATCCAAGAAAATACACTGACAACCTTTTATATCTGAATTATTGTCAAATTGAATCACTGCTACATTTCGCTGTTGATGTATTGCATTATTGTCTTATGGCATCTGTATTGTCTGAAACCATTGTTACATTTGTAATGGAATCAAAGATAGGCGCACGCAACTTCTTGGGAGGCAACACTATTTATTAATCTTCTTGGTTTTTTCGGTAAAGTCACGTAGAAGGGAAATTATAAAATAATAAAAATAAAACATTTTATTATGTTTTATTATTTTATTATTTCCCTTCTACGTGACTTTACCGAAAGAACCAAGAAGATGAATCCCTGCAGTCGCGAAAGCTTTAAATCTAAACTATTTATTAACTCAACGTACACCTATTCTAACTAACACACACCATCTCTCACTAACACGGACTCTCGGATACCACTAGCGTGACCCAGCCAGGAGGGCTACTGGCTGGTCCGCTGATTGGAGGCTTGACTCTTCACGAGGCGTCTTCACGATGCATCTTCATTCTTGACACGGGTAGCCTCCAGCCTGGTGAGGAGGCTGCTTATGTGGGCCTCGGTGTGTCCGGGCCAGAGGTCGCAACCGGGTACCCGATACCCGTACCCTACCTGATACCCGGCATCCCATACCCGGCCGGGTACGGGTACGGGTAACCGTTTGCGACCCTGGTGCGGCCGGGTACGGGTACGGGTAGACCGTGAATCACTGGTGAGTGTCTGTTTGTCACTCATTTCCCAACGTCTTGTCTCTTCTCACAATTCAAATTCCTAGAAGCAACCCACCCGCGCCTGCAACATGGCTTCATCCCAGAGGTCGCAATCAGGTACCCGATACCCGTACCCTACCCGTACCCGGCCGGGTATGGGTACGGGTACCCGTTTGCGATCCTGGTGCGGCCGGGTACGGGTAAGGAATCAAAACCCGTTTGCTACCTCTGGTCCGGGCCCCACCCTGGCCACGCCTTCCTTCAAGAACCCTCTTGAAGCTGCTCGGCTGTCCACGTGGCCCCCCAAGGTGCCCCCCGGGCCCCCGGCCCCCACCTTGATCCGGTCACGTGTCCAGCCGGGTTCACTCAGAGTGCCACGGCCTTACACAACCGCCGTGGCCCTCACCCACGGCCTCTAGATCCCTGAACCGGCCCTGGCGTCATTCCTGCCTCCAGACGAGATGACGTCATGTGCGTGTGTGTAGACCCGCGTGGTAGTGACGCTCCCCCGCATAGTGACGTCACACGTGTGAGTGTGTGTGTGTGTACACAGTAGTGACGTTACAAGTCACTACACATTGAATCATTGTCATATTGTTATTGGTATTGTGTTTAGCGCACTGCACTCTGAATATGGCGATCTAAGTTCGATATCCAGCCGTGGCTAACATCAGTGGCGACTGATATTCGGTTCAGCAGCGTCACCAGCCAATTGGGTACGGTATGACACGTGGCGTGTCCCGATAAAAATGAACACGCATTGTGACGTCATTCATTTGAAAGAAACGATTTCACTTTTTCAACACGCGATCGCTTACGCAGCTTGACTGTATATTTAACAAAAGAACTGTTCAATGTGTTCACTGGCTGTGGTGGCACAAGTGGGCAGCGAAACGCGCTGTGAGCCTGGCCACGTGAGTTCGAGTCTCGGCGCAACTGAGCTAAGGCAGCACGGAGCCCTCGCGGTACGGGTCGTTTTCCACTGGCCATTGGTCGAACCGAGCCGGAACCAAACCGTGCTGCACGGTGAAGACACAGTGTCACACACCGCGTCATCTGCATATGTCTCGTTGCGTGTGCGCGCATGTGTGTCTGTGTGCAGTGAGTAAAACCACATTAATCACAGTCGGGTATGCAACCATATACGTTCCTGTAATGTCGGTGGGAGTTTCAGTAAAACAAAAACAAACATTCAAAGTGGCTTTACTTTTCTCATTCATGTATGCAGCTGAGAGGTGATGACAAGCTGTACAACCGACTATCATCAGCATCAGAAGTCAGCATGACGGGAAATCATCGTCAACAGTAGCAGCAGCACAATGATCATTATTGAGCGAATACAAATTATCTCTCTCTCTCTCCATCTCTGTCGTTCGTTCGCGTTCCTCGGTGTGACGCAAAGCACCTCCCTCCCTTTCTCCCCCCCCCATTCACCCAACCCCTCCCCCCACAACAGCCGCGTCACCGCCATTACCCCACGGGGCCACGTGCACAGCCTCGCCACCCTGGCTCGGTTCAAGTCGCCAATTAGCCACCGCTACCCGCATCGCCATTCTAGTCCCTCCCCTGGGGTCTGTGGGGTGGGTGAGGAGGATGGGGTGGGGTGGGTGGGTGAGGTGGGGTGGGTGGTGTGGGTGGGGTGGATGGGTGTGGGTTGGGAGGGTGGTGTGGATGGGTGGGGTGGGTGTGGGTGGGTGGAGTGGGTGAGTGAGTGAGTGAGTGGTCAGGGGGTGGAGGGACAGAGAGGGAGGGGGGCAGGGGGGACCTGATCCCAGGGCGACGTGAGTTTTGCGCAGTGTTTATTTTCAGGGCGAGTCAAGGATATAAAAAGGGATGGTGGTTGACCGGTAGGTGGACAGATTGACGGGAGGCAGATTGACTCGGCAGCGTTGTCGAGTTGCACGTTCACTTTGCTGCTGCTGCTGCTGCTCGTGCTGCCCGGTGTTTCGTGGGGACAGGAATCGCCCGGGTGCAGGTGAAGTATCGACTTTGTCAACCGCAGTGAAGGAATCCACGCGTCGCCTGTCAATCTGTGTCCTGTCAATCTGTGTCCTGTCAATCTGTCTCCTCTCAATCTGTCTTCAGTCAATGTGTCTCCTCTCAATCTGTCTTCAGTCAATGTGTCTCCTGTCAATCTGTCTCCTGCCCATATGTCTCCTGTCATTCTATATCAGGTCGATCTGCGTCACTAATCTGGACCCATCAATCAGTCTCGGCAACATTCAATCTGACTATTCTCTCGCGTTGCCGACCGTTTTTTCACAATAACGTTGCAAGGCGTCCTACGACATTGCAATGAGTGCCTCGGTGTGAATGCAATGATGCAGATTTAAAAAAAAACGACCTCATATCAAGAATTGGTGTGGTGGAATGGTGGTAGAGTGGTTCGTGAAAAGAGCTATAAACTGAACTAAGGCTAATATAATGCTCAGAAGATATATTAAACCGACTCACGACTACGCTCCCCGTTTTGTATGCATGTACGTTTGCATGTTGAACTTCTTTCACGCCGTACATAGCCAACCATGCTAAATGAAGGTCTGGCGGAAGGACGACAGACTAAACACAAAAAGCTGTTCTAAAAAAAAAAACAATGCAGCTCTGCGAGCACTGGATGGACACAGTCGAATCTTGCAGTACCCTTCACGACACGTGCCAGATAATGTTTATATACGCTGCAGCTTGGAAATGTTTTTTTTATTGTATTTGTCAGATGTCCCGTAGAGTAGCGAGTTGCAATAATTCGAGCCTTGTCGATACTAAGCTGCACACCACCATGTTTGGCTATGTCACGATTCAATAGTGGTCGAATGTTTCGTAGAGCCCCTGACGTGACAATTTCAGGACCTGGCTATATTTGGCACGTGGTGATCAAACGACATATTCCACTCGAGTATGGTGCCCAAGGTTCATTAGATGCAACTAGAAAAAGTTGATCATGTAATCAGTTTTCGCCCGAACCCCGAGCTTCCAACCGGCAGAGCCCGTAATTGTTCTGCATTAAGCGGCGACTCGTTTCGTGCAAGTCACGAGTGCACCGTTCGAATCGCAGTCGCAATCGGTCGAGAAATGCACCCTCCTCGGGTGTGTTTCCTGAAGACCTTGATTTGAAGTTTTCGTGACTGCAGGGATCCATATTCTTTGGTTCTTTCGGTAAAGTCACGTAGAATGGAAATAATAAAATAATAACATAAAACATCATAAAATAATTCTCACGACGTTTCGGCCACAACGCAAGCAGCCGTCCTCAGGTGAAGACCAGGTCTGTCGGGGAGACTCATTCAGACGCTATCTCCCCGACAGACCTGGTCTTCACCTGAGGACGGCTGCTTGCGTTGTGGCCGAAACGTCGTGAGAATTATTTTATTATGTTTTATTTTATTATTTTATTATTTCCATTCTACGTGACTTTACCGAAAGAACCAAGAAGATGAATCCCTGCAGTCACGAAAGCTTTAAATCGAAATTTGGATCCATACTCTTTGGTTCTTTTGGTAAAGTCACGTAGGTATAAAATCATCTCCAGTTCAATCTCCAACTCCCAGCTCCGCCCACTTCCCCCCCCCCCTCCAGACATTTTGTCGTTGATCGCCCTTTAATCCCTTCTAGCTGCTTTTCACTCGGCAGCGATCCACTCCCCCTACCCCACACCCCCTCTCTGTCTCTCCTCCCTGGCTCCCCCCCCCCCTCTCTTACCTATATAGCCTCTTGTTACAGCAGCCCTTTTGCCCACTTCAGAAATTGTTTCTTGTTGTGGTTGTCCCACCTGATGGCGGACGCTTGTGTTGCGCCCGAAACATCGTGATTAAATTTATTTTGTTTTTATTTTATACCTACGTGACTTTACCGAAATAAGATTCCTGTCACCCCCCTGTACGAGTCTTGTTCGTGTGTACCCTCTCCCTGGCGCTCTGTCACCAGGTGGGTCGATTGGTGCATCGCATTCTTGTTCGTACTTCTATCGTCGATACGAAAACTAAATGTATCGTAATTGAGATACAATCGTGCATAATTATTCTAATGTATTTTCGTAATATATTTTAAAAATCAATCGTTCCATATTAAATCATCAGTTTATGCAATAATCAGTCTCTCTACGTATTCGCCATCCTTTCGCAACGAAAGTTCCTGCTAGTTATGCAGAATATTATCTCCATCACACGCTGGTCAGCGCTGGTTGGTGGTGCAGGTGGGGAGCATAGATGCACCGTCCAACGATGTGTATTTCTGCACTGCCCCATACTGTTCAACACGCCGGTTCCGCAGCGGTCACACCTCTTAGCCCGTTATCTGTGCACGGAGATAGTCCGGCCGAACATCATCCAGACTCAACCCTGCTCAGCTTGCGAAATCTGTCCAATTCGGGGGTTGAATTCCGGATATATTTGTTCCCAACGTCTCTAAAACTGCTGTGGGTTAGATTCAGTGGTCACGTTTCATTTGTACTCTACACATACAGCTAGCTCTCGTTTCACGCGGGGGTTGTGTTCATAAAAAAGAAGCAAATTCGCGTAAATTAAAACGTACATTTCCCATCACAAATACATGGAATGGTTCGGGTTAGGGAAAGCACACCATCGAATCTCATACTTACATCGACTCATTTCACTGATTAGAGTAACACATTATATGTACGATACTACCTGCACGTATTAAAGATAGTAACGGCCTATTTTACGGAGTGGGGAGTGGTCGGAGTTACGGGATAAAGAGGGGCGGTGGGGTTTTTTTCCAGAATGGAGCGCAAGAAGGGAGATTTTTATACTCTTTGGTTCTTTCGGCAAAGTCACGTAGGTATAAAGTAAATTAAATCACGACGTTTCGATTGCAACACAAGCAATCATCATCAGGTGGGAAAACCACAGCAAGAAGATTTTTTTTGCTGAAAAAGGGAGATTATGATTCTTCTGCCCACGCTTGTGGTTGTTGTCATATTGCTGCACCTCAGCCGGCATCTCGGCTGAACTATGCTGCCTCCCTGACTAACAATGAGCTCGCAAGCGCGTCCCGTACACCTTGGCCCAACGCACTGGAGCACGTTGCTTTAATGATAGTGCACGTATGATGAAAAGAAGTGTAACTTAATCGAACGTGTTCTTTCAAAATCGCGTTAAGCAAAGGCGCGTGATACGCGAAGCGATTTTGCATTATGATGTGCGCGGGGCTAAGTAAGATAATACAAAAGTAAAATTGTACATTAAATTACAAATATACATTTTAGCAAAAAATATGTAACGTGAATTTTCGAAAGGAAGGTGGTCTAGTTTAGGCACGGAGAGGTAACACGAGAAAATGTGCACAAAATGTGAATAAATGTAAAGAAAATGGATGAACATGTCGAGAAATACAAACTCAAACAAAGCCCATTACTGGGGTTCAGGTCGAGGCCTATTCAAAGCATTTCCTTCAAACTCACCAATGGTTCGGGAAGCAATTTAGATGCAAGCGGGAGGCCAAGTGATTCCCAAAAGCGAGGGGCGTGAATTCAGAATAATTCCAGACCCAGAAGCCTTGAATTATAATATCAGGATGCAAGGCACGTTCAATGCGGTTTGCACGAATTAAATTTTGAGGGTTTGGAGTTATTTCATTTGGTGCATGTTGTTGTAGTATTGTTTGCTGCATTATGATTCTGGCGACTGCATTTGATTCACATCGTGTCGCTGATGGGATACGTGAATAGTTGAGGTTAAAGAGTTTATCTAATTCGCTGCAGTGTTCGTCATTAGTAAGTTATTGTTAGTAGAGTTACCATGTTAATTGCGTTGTTACTATTTTCTGCTGCTAATAATATTGCGGTATGTTTATATTACATAGTGGTCTGGTGTAAAATGGAATAAAATGGACGATTTTGGCAAGAAGAACAGGTGGTGATGTTATCTGTGACCGCCGGGGGGCGCTAGAGGAACCGGAAGTACCAGTAGGGGGATCTGTGAAGGACAGATGCACGACCACGCCGACTGAGAGGCTTAGTGTGATGCACCCTGCTTTGTAATGATCTACCTATCGCGTGCCCATGAGCTCCATCTGCACGGTGGATCTCTCTCCGGCATATTCCCCTCCCTTGGCAGGCACTATGTAGTTATTCTCCACTAGTGGCCATCAGATGATGTGCACGAATAATAAATAATCGATTCTCACATGGATTGTGAGATGCGTGAATTGGTCAATACATTGCACTTCCCATCAACACCATCACTGCAGCACGAGTCTTGTTATTTTCACGATCTCTCACTGTGAACCCTCCTCCCCACCCTTCTGTACGTTCCACAATCTCTCCCCCCACCCTCCCCTCCCAGAATCTCACCCGGCTATGGCAACAAGCGCCTCTTCACACGTCTCCTTGGTCATGAACGACCTCATCCTCATGGCGACCCCATTTCGAGAGCCACCCAGCGTCAAGTTCGTGGCGTTCTTCTTCACCCTCTCCATGTTCACCGCGGCCCTCATGGGCAACTGCCTCCTGAGCCTCATCATCCTTCGAGATCATCAGCTGCACAAGGCAATGTACGTGCTCATGGCCGCGCTTTCGCTCACCGACGTCATCTCGGCACTCAGCATCCTGCCCCGGTTCATGCAGAATGTCACGTCCTTCAACTACATCAGCCTGCGCGAGTGCATGGCGCAGATGTTCTTCCTGCACCTGGCCATCAGAATGCAGAGCTTCATACTCACCATCATGTCCGTCGACCGCTACCTAGCCATTGGCTACCCACTCAGGTACCACTCGCTCATGTCCTGCCGCAAGGCCATCGTGGCCTTTATAGCCGTGATGGCATCGTGCATTCTCATGTGCCTGGGCAACTTCAGTGTCGTGGTCCCCCTCAACTACTGCAAGCCGCCGATTATTGTCGCTCCATACTGCGACTACCTCGTAGTTCTCTTCTTGTCATGCGGGGACGTGAGCGGTCCCGTGGCCTATGCCCAAGCAACGCTGGTCATCATTATGGTGCTTCCCCCGTGCGTGATAATCCTCATGTACGCACTCATCCTCTACGAGTGCCGAAAGCCAGGACTCCGCAGCGGTCAGAGGAAAGCGCTGAAGACTTGCGGCACTCACTTCTTGGTGGTCTCCATCTTTTTCTCCGCCATTTTCTTCTCGTACACCAGTGGCTTCTCGTTCCTGGATTCGCTCCCTAGGCCGCTGCACTACGCACTCCAGACGGCGCAGTACGTGTTCCCGCCCGTGCTGAACCCTGTCATTTACGGCCTCCGTACGGCAGAAATTAGGCGCAGTTTCACCAGGCAGTTCCGTAGAAAGGTGGTGGACGGACATGCAGAGAGCTCAGGGAATGCAGGGCACTGAACTATTAAAGATATCGGGGTTTGAGATATTTATGAATCCAAACAGCCACCGGTGATTGTACCTGGTTATTAAATGTCGCTAGGCAATAGTCTCAGCTCTGTTATCAGTGGCCACGTGAAAATCACAACGGCATTACATTTGGTTCCAGCACCCATTGCATCACCAACCAACAGCGGCCAATCATCGTGAAGCAAAGTTAAGCAAGCCCCATAAGTGACACGGTGTCGAGAGGTCTTCATCCAGTAGTTGATTGAAAAATGTACTCTTAATAAAAAAAAAGTACAATATAACGATTTTAGATGTTTCACTGTCGCTTTTTTCATAAAGTATTCCCTCTTTAAGCTTGATTTGAAGCTTTCGTGACTGCAGGAATTAATACTCATTGGTTCTTTCGGTAAAGTCACGTAGGTAGAAAAGATAATAGATCACGATGTTTAGATCGCCACAAAAGCAATCGTCTTCACGTGGGAGACGATTGCTTGTGTGGCGATCAAACGTCGTGATCTATTATTTTTTCTACCTACGTGACTTTACCGAAAGAACCAAAGAGTATGGCTTCCCTCTTTAATCTCGAACTTGCTATCTGCAATTTAGGCTATGCGCAAATTGCATATGGAACTCACCACAACTGCATCGACAGGGAGAGTGAAAGTGACGAGATGAAGTAATACGAGAGAATGTGATGTGAGAAAGTGATGAGATCACTTGATGAGAGATAAAGTGATGAGATAAATTGATGAGACAGAATGTGATGAGATACATTGATGAGAGATAACGTGATGAGATGAAGTGATGCGAGAAAGTGATGAAATAAAGTAACGATTTAAAGTAATGGGATAAAATGATGGGCAAGAAAGCCTATTTACGTATTTATTTAAAGGAATTAATAGAAAATAGAAGGATTTCACAGAAATTCGGATAGATTTTCGTAGGCCAATTACCCACGAAATTAGATTTTCACGAGCATCTTTGGAACGTATCCCTCGCGAATAACGAGGGAATTCCGCACGTGCGCACACAGAATAAGGTTAGGAGGTTATGTTCGGCACATGAAGTAACGTGGCCACTGTCGTGTATGCACCTTACACATAACAGATCATAAGATAGTGTTTTAACAATACTGTATAGGGTCAACGTGTGTATGGATGATGTATCAGTAAATCTGGAAAATGTTTTACCGTGTAACTAATATACAAAATAAAAAAAGGCTAAACACAAACTCAAATGCGACTGAGGTTCATTTGTGAGAATGTTTGGTTGAAAATAAATAAATGCACATATTTTACCCACGACTGGAGGTGACTGGGTGGCTTAGGTTGCCACAGTCGCGAGATGTTAACTGCCTCGCCTGGAATGCAGGTCTCATGGGTTCAATCCCGACCCTGATGCCTACATATTTGGAGTTTGCATGTTCTCCCCGTGGTCACGTGTACTTGTCGCCAGATCCTCCGGTTTCCCCCTCCACATCCACATGCCGACGACAAGCAACTTTACATCCATACGAAATTTCGATTTAAAGCTTTCGTGACTGCAGGGATTCATCTTCTTGGTTCTTTCGGTAAAGTAACGTAGAAGGGAAGTAATAAAATAATAAAAATAAAACATAATAAAATAATTCTCACGACGTTTCGGCCACAACGCAAGCAGCCGTCCTCAGGTGAAAACCAGGTCTGTCGGGGAGACAGCGTCTGAATGAAAAAGACGCTGTCTCCCCGACAGACCTGGTATTCACCTGAGGACGGCTGCTTGCGTTGTGGCCGAAACGTCGTGAGAATTATTTTATTATGTTTTATTTTTATTATTATGTTTTATTTTTATTATTTCATTACTTCCCTTCTACGTGACTTTACCGAAAGAACCAAGAAGATGAATCCATACGAAAGCTGACTCGTGTGTCTCCACATTAAATAATACATTGTTAACTGGTTACAATAACATATCATATTGACAATACTCCCATACGTGAATTAAAGATGGTAACAGCCTATTTATAACAAAAAAGGTTAAACAAAAAGATGTTTAACACGTAGTGAGATTCTTAGCGGATATATTGAGAGACAAGTTTGTGCACAAGAATAAGTTCACGTGGACAAGAGCTTCAAAATGGCGCGCGAGAAGGAGATGATTCTGCCTTCGCTTGTGGTTGTCGTGCTTCTTGCACCTCAGGCAGCATCGCTACTGAACTTTACTGCCCGACTAAAGATTTGCTTGCATCGCATTCCGTTCACCATGGCCAAACGCGCCAGAGTGCGTTGCTTCAATAATAGTGTGCGCGACATGAAAACAAGTGTAAATTAATATAACCTGCTTTGTCGAAATTGCGTTACTTAAGCGCGCGGCTGTATTAATGTGTTTATTTGTCAGTGATGTGAATGTGATTTTGCGTGCCAGCATGCGAGAGTTTGTTTGTATGTGCGCGTAACGCGTGTGGACCTGTCGTGTACAATGCAGGTTTCAATTGGCGCTCGCTAACAAGTCTGTTAACAAGCGGCTCTACGGGGCAAAACGTTTCGTCGCCTATTTGTGACAGTGCGTGTTTGTGCGTGGTGCGAGTCGTAGGCAGTCCCTCGAGGTTCGAGGATGACGTCCATCAAGTTTGGTGGTGGCTCTTGACGTGGCTGAGGAGTCCAATTCTGAATCGGAACATCTTTGGGGATCTTTGTGTTTGCAACAGTGCGTCTCTCGCTATGTTACAGGGGAGCGGTAGTCGTCGAGTAAGGCACGTTACACAAAGCAGATCACAAGCCAGTTGGGCATTGGGGGCGCCACGCCAGAGGTCGCAACCGGGTACCCGATACCCGTACCCTACCCGATACCCGGCTACCCATACCCGGCCGGGTACGGGTACCCGTTTGCGACCCTGGTGCGGCCGGGTACGGGTACGGGTAGGCCGTGAGTCACTGGTGAGTAACCGTTTGTCACTCATTTAGGGTAGGGTACGGGTAGGGAACAGCTACCCGTAACCGGCTGGGTACGGGTACGGGTACCCATTTGTGACCCTGGTGCGGCCGGGTACGGGTACGGGTAAGGAATCAAAACCCGTTTGCGACCTCTGATCCACAGTGCCGGCGTTGGCTTCCTTTACCTTTCCGTTTTTGGTTGCGATCCGCTTTGGCATCGAGTTCGTTGGGTCTCGGAGTGAGCCCGGGGGCTGGTGGATGCAGTGGCGCCACCCCTAGGCGGTCGGCAGTCTGCTGCCTCATCCCAGTGTTTGAAGGCTAATTTTTTTCCGCGTTTTCTATGACGGCTCGAGGGTGCCCTTGAACCACGTGCTTTGTCCTCCCATCGTCCGCTGACACTTTGGAGAGCTGGGAGAAAATGGATCTGACGGGGAAGGCGCTTCACCTGGATGCGGATGCAGTGGTCGGTCCATCGAAGGATTATCTTCAATGCTGGTGGTGTCAGCTTAGAGGGGGACACTCGGCACTTGTGCAGCGATCTTCCCGCTTGATCGTGGGGCGAGCGTGTGTGCGTTTGCGGTAGTTTAGCGGTTAGCGCTACGCTGCACAACGAACCCGGCGACCCGAGTTCAATTCCCGCTCACGGCCAACACCGGTGACGATTATCTGGAACGGTCATGGGCCTCCCTTAGGTCGACTCAGCCTCAAATGAGTACCTGGTGGGGTGTGTAGTAAACATCGCCACTGGGGAGACAAAGGCGACCGGGCGTGGTGCTGGCCACCCACCCCCACATGTGCTGTGCCGTCCTTCATAGGTGCTGCTCGCTAACAGCACTTTGCCCTAACAGTCTGTGCAGGCTCTCCGGGGGATCTTTGTGTTTGCGAAAGTGCGTCTCTCACGTTCTTCGTTACAGGGAAGCCGTAGAAGTCGATAAAGGCGCCTTACACATAGTAGATCACAAGCCAGTTGTTTAGCAATACATTGTCAACGTGTGTGTGTGTGGGTGTCGTTCTTGTAAATCTGGCAAATAAATAGATTACCCTCTCGCTAATATAAAAAATAAAAAGCAATATTTAAAAATACTTTTTAAAAAACACGCTTTAATGAAATGTACCATACGAGTAATGGCAGAACTCCACGACTCCAGGAAGTGGTCCCGAAGCTTGCCATAACGTAAGGGACCGTGGTAATTTACAGCCAACGTGAGTTGAGCGTGGATAATTAGACCCAAGCCGAAACATAAGATAAAAAAGATTGCTTAAAATATATATATATATTTAATGATAGAATATAGTATTGTCATCATTATGACGTAAGTATACCAAGTTTGCAGTCGATACCACATTGGGGAGTGGGTAAAAATTGAGTTACAAGATTTGAGGATACAACAGAGTTAAATACAAGCGTGTAAAAAGTGTGTAATAATAAAAAGTCAAAACCCAAACACGTCTGAGGTTCATATTATTGGGTCTTTAGTTTGCCGAAAGACCCAAGCATATGAATTCCTGCAGTCACGAAAGCTTTAAGACAAATATTCTTTACGTCTGATGTTCATTTGCGAGAAATTGTGATCGTGTCTTGAAACGAAATGGATAAAAACAATCTAATTTATCCACGGGGGTGGTGATTGGGTGGCCGAGAAGGCATCGTATTGAGATATCCAGAGAACACATCATACACCAGGCAGTGATTACCATAGGCTCGGACACTGTATGTGTATGTGCCTCTGTCTCTATCTGTCTTTCTCTGTCTCTATATGTCTCTCTCTTTGTGTGGACCTATCCCTGTCCCTCTCCCTATGGCTCTCTCTGTGTGTGTATCTCTCTCTGTGGCCCTCTCTCTCTCGATTTCTCTCTAACCCAGGGCACTCCCCCCCACGCGTTCCTCTACGTGACGCAAACAAAGCCCCCTTTTGCCCCCACCCCTCCCCCCACTTCCTCTCTCTCCCCACTTCCACCCACCCCCCCCCCCCACTATCAATTCCCTTTCCTACAACAGCGGCATCACCTCGATTACCCAACGGGGCCACGTGGTCGCCTTGCCACCATGGCTCAGTCCATGTCGCCAATTAGCCACCGCTACCCGCATCGCCATTCTAGTCCCCCCCCTGGGGTCTGTGGGGTGGGGGGGGAGGATGGGGTGGGGTGGGTGGGGTGGGGGTGGTGGGGGAGGTGGGGTGGATGTGGGTGGGTGGGGTAGGTTGGTGTGGGTTGGTGTGGGTTGGGTGGGTGGTGTGGATGAGGTTGGGTGGTGTATGTGGGGTGGGTGGAGTGGGTGGGTGGGTGGTCAGGGGGTGGAGGGACAGAGAGGAAGGGAAGGCAGGGGGGACCTGGTCCCAGGGCGACGTGAGTTTTGCGCAGTGTTTATTTTCAGGGCGAGTCAAGGATATAAAAAGGGATGGTGGTTGACCGGTAGGTGGACAGATTGACGGGAGGCAGATTGACTCGGCAGTTGCACGTTCACTTTGCTGCTGCTGCTGCTGCTCGTGCTGCCCGGTGTTTCGTGGGGACAGGAATCGCCCGGGTGCAGGTGAAGTATCGACTTTGTCGACCGCAGTGAAGGAATCCACGCGTCGCCTGTCAATCTGTCTCCTGTCAAATCTGTGTCCTGTCAATCTGTGTCCTGTCAAATCTGTCTCCTGTCAAATCTGTGTCTTGTCAAATCTGTCTCCTCCCAAATCTGTCTCCTGTCAATCTGTGTCTTGTCAAATCTGTCTCCTCTAAAATCTGTCTCCTGTCAAATCTGTCTCCTGTCAAATCTGTGTCCTGTCAATCTGTGTCCTGTCAAATCTGTCTCCTGTCAAATCTGTCTCCTGTCAATCTGTCTCGTGTCGATCTGCGTCGCTATTCCGCACCCTGTCATTCCCCCCCCCCCCCCCCCCCGACAGCGGTCGATTTGCCTCCAGTTACTCTCTCGCGTTGCCGGCCGCTCTCGTCAATAGCGTTGCTCCACGCACTGCGACATTGCAGCGAGTAAATGCAGTGATGCGGATTAAAAAGAACGACAAAAACTCATCACGTGGCAACAATTGCCGTGGTTTGCATGCTCATCACACGGACGTGTGGTTAATGGTGACGGGCGTCCTTGAAAAAGGATTCTGTTTTGGTGATTTAACATCTTAACACAACTGTATTATTGCCAGAAAGGGTAAAATCTATTCATACTCTTTGGTTATTTCGGTAACGTCACGTAGTTAGAAATAAAATAAAATAAAACGAATTAAAACAAGTCGCGATTTGTTTTATTATCTTTTATTTCTAACTACGTGACTTTACCGAAAGAACCGAAGAGTATGAATAGGTTTTACCTTTTCTGGCAATACAACAGTTGCAGTCGAAACGTCGTGAGAATTTTATTGTTTTATATTTTTGTTATTTTATTGTTTCCCTTCTACGTGACTTTACCGAAAAAAAACAAGAATATGAATCCCTGCAGTCACGAAAGCTTAAAATGAAAATTTAATAAAGCAATTGTGTTAAGAAAGCTTCAAATCAAGAGTAAAACCAATTGTATTAATTGTGATAATGGAATGAAATGTCCCATGTGTGTAGCTGATCACCCCAAGCTATAAATGCCCTAATAGTGGAATTGTCTTTGTGCTGTTCGAACCTTTTGGCTTTTTCTGGTCTCACACTTTGAGACTAGGCTCTAAAGAAAGTCGTCTCTGGTGTGGACCAATCAGTTTCAAAGATAATGCATCGTATAAAATTATCAGAGCACGTCTTTTGTTTGCATGTTCACCACACGTACGCGTAGCTACTGCAGAAAGGATTCCTTGAAAAATAATAATGTTTGGTGCTTTAACATCTTAACGCCTGAATTTCGATTTAAAGTTTTCGTGATTGCAGGGATCCATATTCTTGGTTCTTTCGGTAAAGTCACGTAGAAGGGAAATATTAAAATAATAAAAATATCAAAGCAAGAAAATTAGAAAATTAGAAATAAAAAAATTTGAAATTTTCTTGCTGTGGATTTCACACCTGATGATGATTGCTTGTGTTGCAGTCGAAACGTCGTGAGAATTGTATTGTTTTATATTATTATTTTATTATTTCCCTTCTACGTGACTTTACCAAAAAAAACAAGAATATCTTAACGCCTGTTTTTTTTTTTTTGCCAGAAAGGGTAAAATACACTGCTATATTTTGACACTGGAAATAAAGTTCTCGTATTATAGCCGTGGCGGTGGAGCGGGTCGCGCAAAGCCTTATGAACCCAGCCCTCCACCCCACCACCTACTTGAGTTCGATTCCCGACCACGTCCAACAACCAACCGGCACTGACCAGCATGGCAACATATGGTAAAATAAAAACCTCTATGACCGACACGCTGTAGGCATGCTCTTCATCCAGCAGTGGATTAACGAGGAACGTTATATGATTTCGTTTTTTTTCAATGCTCTAATTTTTAGTGGATGACCTTTTTAAAGTGTGTTCCACCATAATTTCAGCCCTTTTGATAATGTTTTTACGAATCCCGTTTCATTTCTCTTTCTCTCGCTTTCTCTCGACTGATGTTCTCGTTCTTGGGCAAACAAAAAAATACCTCGACCACGTGGTTGTGTTGCTTTTTCCTCACTCTCGCTGTTTGACCCCCTTCTCTCTCTCGGTGTCCACTCCACGCTCCGTTCTCCCGGCCATCGTGTCATACTGAGTAGTTAAACAAATAAAGAAATAACGAATGTAAAATACCGTGATTAATGCCTTTCTGACCTGCAACTGGGGGGGGGGGGGGGTTGTTGGCGAGATCGAATCACTGCACCTATGGCAATCCACTACTGGATAATGGCCATTTCCATGCCATTATCTTAACGGGATTTATATAGCACCGTAACCAAGGGCACTTTACGAAGAATTAACAACGGTACAAAAAACAGCGTGCGGATGTAATGGTGGTAGATAAGGTGAGTGAAATAGATGAGAGGAAACGATGGGTGGCAAATCTGTGATGATGATGATGAATGGATTGAATGAATGGGTTAATGAGTAATAGCCGTATAATGACAACAATTAGTATTATTTCGACAGTAAATGATGATTAATGGGTTGAATTAATGGGTTAATGAGTGATAGCCATATAATGAGAATATTTTTTTTGATGACAGTAAATGATGACGAATTGATTGAATAAATGTGGTTAATGAGCAATAGCCCAAGAATGAAAATAACTATTATTCTAACAGTCAATGATGATTTATGGATTGAATGAATGGGGTTAATGAGTGATAATTCTAGATTGGAAGTTTTCGTGACTGCAAGGGTCCATACTCTTTGTTTTTTTTCGGGAAAAGTCACGTAGGTAAAAAAATAAAATATAAAATAAATCACGACGTTTCGGAGGCAACACAAGTGTAATACAGTCATTTTGCTGTGACGGTGCCACCTGAAGACGAAAGCTTGTGTTGCCTCCGAAACGTCGTGATTTATTTTATTTTGTATTTTATTTTTTACCTACGTGACTTTACCGAATTAATGAGTGATAGCCGTATAATGAAAATGTGAAGAGAGAGTAGTGACCGTGGTGGTGGCTATAAGGGGGGGATTAAGGGGGGGGGGGGGTGGTGAGGTTAGCTGTGGGTAACAATAAGTGAGCTTAGAGTAAGGAGTGGAAGCCTAGTGACCGCTTAATGTCGAAAGGGGGAAGTTCGTTCAAGTGAAGAGGCTGGTGGGGAGAAAGAGAGAGAGAGCGTGGATTGAGCGCAAGGAGGACGAGGAACATAGAGCGAGACACACACGCACAAAGGGACTTTTGACTTTTAAACAACTTTTATTGCCGCCAGCAGCAACAGCACTGGAGGCGATTCCGATACGAAACACACAAAGTCACCAGCAAACAAATAACAAACACGATACATCCACGCGCTGTGGCGCTAAATGCACCGTGGACAACACGAAATAAAGGTCACGTGGTGGTGGTGGTTTATCGCGCACGCCACTTTGACGAGCGAGCGCTTCAGAAGGTGAACACCACGAGGGTGCCGTCAACGCTGGTACAGAGAGGGGCTTGTCCGGCTCCCCAGCGTTCGAAGAAGACGATCGGCACATCACCGGCATGGGTGTGGTACGCGTGCTCCAGCCGGAGCCGCGCCCCTTAACACTGGACTCACAGAGCAGTCGTCAGTGTCACCTTCCAGCATTTTTTTTCTCGTTCTGTAACACTGCTATCTTTGCCTGAGCACAGGCGAAGTTGGCGAGGTCATGGCGCTTGTTAGCGAGGAACAATGAGAGAGACAGCCAAGATTGAGAACGTAGAGGGCGAGAACGCGACACGTAGAGAGAGATACAAGAGTGGCAAGATACGGCGGAGCAAGACCATGAAGGGTTTTGTAGACCAGGGTGAGTAATTTGAACACGACGCTGTTTGGGATTCCTGGGGAGGTTCTGGTTTCGACTTCGGCTCGTCCAAAAGATCGCTGCTAGAGTGCTTAGGCGCCGCACCATTTCGCGAGCACACGCCATCATCACCGCCATCGCGCACACGCCTGCTCCCTTAGCTCCGCATTGGCCACCAGTCAAGCATCGAGTGGAGATCAGATCCATGCAGCTGAGCTACAAGGCTCTCAATGGGTCAGCCACACGATTTCTGCAGGAACGGATCCGTGTTGGCTCTCCAACGAGGTCCCTGAGATATTGTGATCGCCTTCTTCTACGGCGGTGTTCTTCATTGCAAGGCCAACGCAGCCCACTGGCGGGTCCCTGGTGGCGTTTAGTTGCGGCTGCTACACTTGCGGCCCCCACACAGACAACACACAAAGAGTGAAAACACTCGCCACCACCATCATCATCGTGCTGCTGTCAAACCCCATTGGTGTTTCAAATGAGTGGCAGCACCTCACACTGACGATGTTGTATTGGCGAAAGTATACCCCCTCTCTATCGTAAGGACTCCAAGGTCAAGGCTCTGTTCCTGGAGTGATCAGACTTTTGCCACTGTGTAGATCATAATCAGAATAATTATTTACACTGCAGGAGGAAACCAACGGGCGATAAAGCTCTTTTTCACAGATGTCCAGCAGCGGTACGGGGTAAGAGTGTTACAACAACAAACGATGAAAAACACGATAGGATTTAAAAGTATGAGCAAGGTAGAGAAATCACCCAATCACAACTAAACCATCCTCATCCAGCAGGCCAAACCCACTGAGTCATTATCTGCATTTTCAGGAGCGTTTTGACCACAAATAATAACCCAACAAAGTGCATTTAGACATTTATAGCAGCAACATAATATGAACAATGTCAAAGCATGTTTCTAAATGTGGTGATAAAAAACCAAGTTATTATTTAAATCACCTCTTCAAAATTGGCCTTCACCCTCCTCGTTCTGGCCCTCTTTTTTCCCTGCAGCGTTCCATTTAATTCCTTGCTTTTACATACACGCCAGCGGTGTGTTGGGGATTTATGGATGAATTGTGCCTTTCAAAATGGATTAAGATGTCGAGATACACCAACTCAAACAAAACCCCATTGCAGTGGTTCATCTCGAGCCTAGTCATGGCATTTTCTTCAAACACAGCAATGGATCTGGAAGGTATTTAGATGCAAGCGGGAGGCCAAGTGATTCCATCAACGAGGGGCATGAATTTAGAATAATGCCAGAGCCAGAAGCCTTTAATTATCGCATAATGTACGATGCGTTGAATGGGGTTTTCACAAATTAATTTGTGAGCATTTCGAGCTATTTAATTCGGCACATGTTACCGATGTATCTTTTGCTGTATGATGATTCTCGCGAATGCATTTGATTCGCATCGTCTAGCTGATGGATACCTCAATAGTTGATGTCAAAGAGTTTATCTAATTCGCTAGAGCAGTCGTGATTTGTGAGTTATTGTTATGAGAGTTAACATGTTAATTGCGTTGATACTGTTTAATGTTGTTAATAATATTGTGGTATGGTCTGGTATTAAATGGAAGACAGTCAGTATTTTGGTGGTAAGAATTAATGTTGATTTTACCTATGACCGCTAGGGGCGCTAGAGTAACCAGAAGTACCAGTGGGGAGATCTTAGACGCACGCTTCTGCGCCACGTGGACTGAGAGGCCTAGTGTTTGACGCATCCTCTCGCATAACGATCGACCGAGCACGTGCCCACGAGCTCCATTGTTCTCGACCACCAGCCATCACATGATTTACACGAATAATAAGCAATCGATTATCACGTGGATTTTGAGACGCTTGAATAGGTTACTCGTTGCACGTCCCGTCAACGCCATCACTGCTGCGTGAGTTCTGTTATATTCACACCTCTCTCTGTGACCCCCACCCCCTCCCCACCCTCTGTACTTACCCCCACCTCCCCCCCACTCCCCAGATTCTCACCCTGCTATGGCCGCAAACGCCTCTTCAGATCTCTCCTTGTTCACGCCCGACCTCATACTCATGGTGACCCCATTCCGAGAGCCGCCCATCATCAAGTTCGCGGTGTTCTTCTTCACCCTGGCAATGTTCACCGCGGCCCTCATGGGCAACTGCCTCCTGAGCCTCGTCATCCTTCGAGATCATCAGCTGCACAAGGCAATGTACGTGCTCATGGCCGCGCTGTCGCTCACCGACATCATCTCAGCGCTCAGCATCCTGCCCCGGTTCATGCAGAACGTCGCATCCTTCAACTACATCAGCCTGCGCGAGTGCATGGCGCAGATGTTCTTCCTGCACCTGGCCATCAGAATGCAGAGCTTCACCCTCACCATCATGTCCGTCGACCGCTACCTGGCCATTGGCTACCCACTCAGGTACCACTCGCTCATGTCCTGCCGCACGGCCATCGTGGCCTTCATGGCCGCGACGGCCTCGTGCGTTCTCATGTGCCTGGGCAATGTCGGCGTCGTGGTCCCCCTCAACTACTGCAAGCCGCCGGTGATAGTCGCTCCGTACTGCGACTACCTCGTGGTCCTGTTCTTGTCGTGCGGGGACTTGAGCGGTGCCGTGGCCTACGTCCAAGCAACGCTGGCCATCACTATGGTGCTTCCTGTGTTAGTGATAGTCCTCATGTACGCCCTCATCCTCTACGAGTGCCGCAAGCCAGGCCTCCGCAGTGGCCAGAAGAAAGCGCTGAAGACTTGCGGCACCCACTTCTTGGTCGTGACCGTTTTCTTCGCCGCCATTTTTTTTTCGTTTGCAAGTGGCCTCTCGTTCCTGAATTCGCTCCCCAGGTCGCTGCGCTACACCCTCCAGACGGCGCAGTACGTGTTCCCGCCCGCGCTGAACCCGGTCATTTACGGCCTTCGAACGGCGGAAATAAGGCGCAGTTTCATCAGGCAGTTCCGTAGGAAGGTGGTGGATGGAAAGTCGGAGAGTTTGGGGAACGCAGGTCACTGAACTATTAAAGACATCGGGATATGAGATGTTTTTTCATCTAAACAGCCACCCCTGATTGATCCCAGTTGTTAAATGTAGCAAGGTGATAGTCTCAGCTCGGTCACCAGTGACCGCATGAAGATCACAATGGCATTATGTTTGGTTCTGGGACCCATTCCATCACTAACCCACACTGGCCAATCATTGTAAACTAAAGTTATACAAGCCCCATGATTGACAAGGTGTCAGGAGGTCTTCATCCAGTAGTAGGTTGACAAATTAAATGTTCAAAAATATTTATACATACGATATCTAAGCTATGTCATATATTTCGCAATCGTTGTTGTTCATATGTGTGCATTCAGCATACGGGCAGGAGGTTGTGTTGGGCACGTAAAGTAATGTAACCGTAGTCGTGTATGCAAATTATGCATAATAATTCACAAGCCAGTGATTTAACAATATATTGTCAATGTGTGTACGGGTGGTGTACGTGTCAATGTGGCACAAATGTTTTGCCGTATTGCTTATATGTAAAATAAAAAAAGAAGACAAACACATTCGCGACTGAGGTTCATTTGAGAGAATGTTTGATTCGTGTCTCGAATCTTAAAACAACAACAACAACAACACACGTTAAAATTTACCCACGGTGGAGGTGACCGGGTGGCTGAGGAGCCTCTGTATAGAGATATCCTGGTGCCGGAGAACAGAAAATACGCCAGGCAGTGATTGTCGCCGGCTCTGACACTGCTCAGGTGTAAACAACGCGCGGAGTTGTACTCGCGAGATCGCAAAAGCTGAGTGCGAATCAGTGGTTGCTAGGGATTGAACGCCATCACTCCGCCACACCGGCCAATGAGCTGCCAGGAAGACAGCCCCAATGCAATATGACAGCCGTGACGTCACTGCCCCGTGCGTTTAAAGCCGAGCTGTCACTGAGGTAAGAGGCATATTTCCGTTATTAATGCGTTTGTTTTAAGTGACGTCATCGTTCTTTTGTGCGCCAGTGTATTTATGCGAGTCGTCTGCAATTGTTCGAGTGTAGCAGTTAGCGACCCGAGTTCGATTCCCGCTCACGGCCAACACCAGTGTAGTGATAGGTTTTTACCCTTTCAACTGGTACAAAAACTGACACCTTTATACAAGAGATCATGTTTGCAATAACCACAACACAAGCAGTCAAAAATGCAAACAAAAAGAAACAACTCTGATGGCGTCATCTGGTCCAACACCAATGGAGACTAGGCTCTAAGAAAAGCTGTCTCGGGTGTGGACCAATCAACTTCAAGGACAGTGCATATCATTATCATCATCAGAGTTGTTTCTTTTTGTTTGCATTTTTGACTGCTTGTGTTGTGGTTATTGCAAACATGATCTCTTGTATAAAGGTGTCAGTTTTTGTACCAGTTGAAAGGGTAAAAACCTATCACTATATTTTGCCACTGGTAAAGGAGATGTCTCATAGTGTAAACACCAGTGGAGTTTATCTGAAGCGGTCTTGGGCCTCCCTTAGGTCAACTCAGCCTCAAATGAGTACCTGGAGCGATGTGTAAAACATCGCCACTAGGGAGACAAAGACGGCTGAGAGTAGTGTTGGCCACCCACTCCCTCGTGTGTCGTGCCGGCCTTCGTAGGTGCTGCTCGCTAACAGCACTTGCCCCAGCAGTCTGTTAGAGGCTTTACGGGCGAATGCTTGGTGGTGATGATGGTGGTGGTGGTGATGATCGTCTCTGCACGCTCAAAACAAACAAACAAAACGGAAAACGCCACCCACGTCAACTTTTTGCCGACGCCGTTAACGCTGACGCCCGTTCGTGCACATCAACGCGTGGGGTTTCATCGTCGGTCACCAACCTCCCACCCCGCCCATTACCCCACCAACCCCCTCTCCCCTAGAGCTTCACCTCCGCCGTTGATGATGACAATCGTGACCACTTCTCTAGCAATTAACGCGGTCCCTTCGCGGAGCGGGGGGATGGCGGTGGCGGTGGTGGTGGTGGTGGTGGTGTCAGTGGGGATTAGGAGGGAGGTTGTGGAACGCCGGGCGTGGTGCTGGCCAACCCACCCACCCACCCACACCTCACCACCCCCCCCCCCCCCCCCCCCACAATGCCGGCCTTCATAGGTAGGCACGCGACACTACTCGCTACTAACAAGCAGCACTTGCCCCGACAGTCTGTCGAAGGCTACATGGGGGATCTTTATCTTTGGAGGTGGTGGGTGGGGAAGTGATGGGTTGGAGGGAGGGGAATTTTACATCTGCGAAAACTACCCCCCAAAAGTCCCCACCCCGAACCCCTCCCCCTCCCTGCACCCACAGCCAACCCACACCCCCCATCCCCCACAAATCTCTGCCAGTCATCAGTGATGAGAGATATAAAGCTGGCGCGACAGAGTGCGAGAGAGAGCGAGTTCAGAGCGCGCGCAGGTGAGTGCATGAATATGTGAACACACTAGTGAGCGCATGAGTGCACAGGTAAACACGAGTGCACAGGTGAGCGCATGAGTGCGCAGGTAAACAAATGAGTGTATGAACACGCAGGTAAGAGCATGAGTGCATGAGTGCATGAGCACGCAGGTAAGAGCATGAGTGCATGAGTGCACAGTGCACAGGTGAGCGTATGAGTGCATGAGCGTGCAGGTGAGCGCATGACTGCGCAGGTGAATGCATGAGCACGCAGGTGAGCGCATGAGTGCACAGGTGGGAGCATGAGTGCATGAGCGTGCAGGTGAGCGCATGACTGCGCAGGTGAGTGCATGAGCACGCAGGTGAGCACATGAGTGCACAGGTGAGAGCATGAGTGCATGAGTGCACAGTGCACAGGTGAGCGTATGAGTGCATGAGCACGCAGGTGAGTGCATGGGTGCACAGGTGAGAGCATGAGTGCATGAGTGCACAGTGCACAGGTGAGCGCCTGAGTGCATGAGCACGCAGGTGAGTGCATGAGTGCACAGGTTAGCACATTAGTGTGCAGGTGAGTGCATGGGCACGCAGGTGCATGCAGGATTGCACAGGTGAGCGCATGAGTGCATTAATGCGTAGGTGAGTGCATGAGTGCACAGGTAAGTGCAAGAGCACACAGGTGAGCACGTGAACACACGAGCGCGCAGGTGAACACATAGGTGCATGAGAGCGAACAGGTGAGTGTACAGGCAGGCCAGGTGAGCTCAACTCAGCTGAGCATGTTGTGTGTACCGTGTTGGTGTGTGGAGTAGTAGTGTAGCCGGTTAGCGCTACGCTGCGCTAAGAACTCGGCCATCCGATTATCTGAACCCGTACTGGGCCTCCCCTAGGTCGACTCAGCCTCAACATGAGTACCTGGTCGCGGTGTGTAGTTTACATCGCCACAGGGGAGACATAGGCGGCCGGGCGTGGTCGATAGCCACCCACGTCACCACCACTCTCTCGTGTGCCGCCGTGCTGGATTTCGTGAGTTGCTGCTGCTAGCTGTCACAGCACTGCTACCCTAGCAGTCTGTTACAATCTTGATTTGAATCTTGATTTGAAGCTTTCTGTTACAAGTCTGTTACAAGCTACGCGTGGGGGGGGGGGCTGGTGGGGGAATCTCGAGCTTGGTGTGCACGTGATATTTCGCGGCTCCCCTAGCCACGATCACGTGTTAGAGAACGCGTACCTCTTCTTGGTTCTTTCGGTAAAGTCACGTAGAAGGGGCATAATATGACTTTGAAACCCCCCCGCCCACCTCCTACGCATTTCCCATGAATATGCTAAATTCCTCTTCATATGCACATTTTTTTTGTTAAGGCGCTCTTCTTGCACCTCCAACCCAGCGTATATATAAGCTCCTAGCTTGGTAGTGTCTCATTCTTCACCTGAAGACGGCTGCTTGCGTTGTAGCCGAAACGTCGTGAGAATTATTATGTTTTATTTTTATTATTTTATTACTTCCTTTCTACGTGACTTTACCGAAAGAACCAAGAAGATGAATCCCTGCAGTCACAAAAGCTTTAAATCGAAATTTGAACGCGTACCTGTGAACCCACACGGCTTACCCCATATTCTTCTACTAAGGTAGGCACTGATAAGGGGTTGGCAGCTTTGCTCACCACACAGAGACCCATAGACTCAACACACAGATACCCGAAGACTCACCATACAGAGGCCCACAGACTCACCACATAGATGCCCATAAACTCACCACACAGAGGCCCACAGACTCACCACACAGAAACCCGCAGACTCACCACACAGATACCCACAGACTCAACACACAGAAACCCATTGACGCAACACACAGATACGCGCAGACTCACCACACAGAGGCCCGCAGACTCAACACACAGATACCCGCTGACTCACCACACAGAGGCCCACAGACTCACCACACAGAGACCCATTGACGCAACACACAGATACGCGCAGACTCACCACACAGAGGCCCGCAGACTCAACACACAGATACCCGCAGACTCACCACACAGATACCCACAGACTCAACACACAGAGACCCATTGACGCAACACACAGATACGCGCAGACTCACCACACAAAGGCCCGCAGACTCAACACACAGATACCCGCTGACTCACCACACAGAGGCCCACAGACTCACCACAGAGACCCACAGACTCGCCACACAGAAACCCACAGACTCGCCACGCAGAGACCCATATACTCAACACACAGATACGCACAGACTCACCACACAGAGGCCCGCAGACTCAACACACAGATACCCATAGACTCAACACACAGATACCCGAAGAGTCACCATACAGAGGCCCACAGACTCACCACATAGATGCCCATAAACTCACCACACAGAGGCCCACAGACTCACCACACAGAAACCCGCAGACTCACCACACAGATACCCACAGACTCAACACACAGAGACCCATTGACGCAACACACAGATACCCGAAGAATCACCATACAGAGGCCCACAGACTCAATACACAGATACCCCCTGACTTACCACACAGAGGCCCACAGACTCACCACAGAGACCCACAGACTCGCCACACAGAAACCCACAGACTCGCCACGCAGAGACCCATAGACTCAACACACAGATACCCGAAGAGTCACCATACAGAGGCCCACAGACTCACCGCACAGAGACCCATAGTCTCAACACACAGATACCCGAAGACTCACCATACAGAGGCCCACAGACTCACCACATACATACCCATAGACTCACCACACAGAGGCCCACAGACTCACCAGACAGAGACCCATAGACTCAACACACAGATACCCGCAGACTCACCATACAGAGGCCCACAGACTCACCACACAGAGATCCGCAGACTCGCCACGCAGAGACCCATAGACTCAACACACAGAGACCCATAGGCTCACCACACCGAGACCCATAGACTCACCCACACCTGTCAACCCACACAGTTTACCCCGTATTCCTTTAAGGTCCATGCGGCATAAAGCCGTTGCGATATGAACAAAAATGAGATGTTTTGTTTATTTGTTTGTATTTCTCCCTTCTGATGGGACTTTGTAGAATGAACCTTAACATTGATAAAGGGCACGGGGTGACCAATACGGTCTGAATTTGTCTGTAACAAGGTATGGGGTTGACAAGTATGAAAATAGACAGAGACCCATAGAGATCCGTAGATTTATAGAGACCCATAGAGATAGATAGGTACCTATAGATATACATAGAGACCCACAGAGATCGAGACCTACAGAGATACATAGATACCTGTAGATATACATAGATACCCACAGAGATATATAGAGACCCACAGAGATACATAGAGACCCCTATAGATACGTAGAGGCCCATAGAGATACATATAGATACATAGATATAGCATTTATGTCAACCCATACGGTTTAGTCGTATTTTTGTACGGCAAAATTTAGCATAATAGAGGTTTTTTGGGTTAGATCGCTACGTAAATGTATAAATGCTGTGTCGTTAAAACCCGCCACCACCCGATACAGCCAACTAGTAAGGGTTGTCAAGCCACAACATTTGCAATCTGTAAATATTGTGGCTTGGTTCTGCAACACACCGGTGTGCTGTACTAGTATACTACACTATACACTACACTATACACTACACTATCCACTGCACTACTATACACAACACTATTCACTACTATACACGACACTAGTGACGAATTGGCACGTTCTGTTTACGTGACTACCATTACAAGTTGGCTATGTCGGGTGGTGGCGGGTTTTAACGACACAGCATTTATACATTTAAGCATGCCAATTTGTATATTTACGCTATCAAACTAAAAACGTCTCTAATGGATATTTTCTCTATTTACCCATCTGTAATGCGAGCAAGGATTGAGGGGGGCGGAGTCTGGGTCACGTGGGGAGAGGGAGGAGTTAGGGTCACGTGGGAGAGAGGATTTAGGGGGAGAACCGGAATGGGAAGTTGAGATGGAGTGAAACAGGAGGAGGCCACGCTGGGCAGGACAGAGAGAGTGGCGCGGTCACCACGCGGTGGGAGACGTCGACACCGTCAGCCATCGGTGTCAGACGCAGAGAGCTAGCGGCTGTGGGAGGCTAGCTGTGTACGGGGCAGCAGTGAAGCTAGAGAGCGGAGCAGCGGTGTGGCTGCAAGGTAGAGCAGCAGGGAGACTGCATATCGGAGCAGCAGGGAGACTGCCTATCGGAGCAGCATCGAGACTGCATATCGGAGCAGCAGGGAGACTGCATATCGGAGCAGCAGAGTGGCTGTGGAGAGATCGTCGGGAGAGACGCGGGCCCAATAAAGGACAACGGAGATCGATATCTGAGAGAGAGTCCTTTATTACACATCCGATAAGCAGCGCGCCGCCTTTTAACTTCATTGTTTTTTATAGATTGAAGATGAGCAACAACATTCTGGACCGGTTTCTACTCTCGATGTCTCACCAGCAGCAGCAGGGACGGGCTCTACTCGAACCAACGCTGGTGAACTGCGCAGATGTTAATAGGAAAGCACCGGTTTCGACATTCAGTGACTCATCAGCAGCGAAATCAGGCTCTGCTCGAACTCTGTGTCGAAACCGGTGCTAGCCGATAAACATTTGAGCAGTTTAAGCGAGTAGTGCACGAGACAGCTGCCTACCAAATAGCGCACACAGTGCACACACAATGTTTTATCTCTGTGCGTATCTCTTTACGTATATCTGTGTGTACGTATGTGCATGTGTGCCTTGAAATGCTGAGGGAGGGTGGCGTTTGTGTGCAAATTGCCCTAAATGACATCATAATAACAGTTTGGACCACTGGACGGGTTCTGCAGGATTTGAAGGATGCCCTAGTGGCCTCCATCTTTAAGAAGGGGGACCTCATAGTCTGTAATAACTAGAGAGGCATTTCAGTGTGCCAGGCAAGGATTATTGAACATCACCTTGCCAGGCACGCTGAGGAGAGGCTTGAGGAGCCTCAATGTGGTTTCAGGAAAGCGCGGTCCTACACAGATGCTCTATTTTCTGTCCTACTGCTACAGCAGATGTGTCGGGAATTTCAACAGGACCTACATCTCTGCTTTATTGACCTGGTCAAAACCTATAATACCATCAGTAGGCCTGGACTCTGGGTTGTTCTTCGTGCTTTCGGAGTCCCTGACTCTCTGCCAGAGGTCGCAACCGGGTACCCGATACCCGTACCCTTCCCGATATCCGGCTACCTGTACCCGGCCGGGTACGGGTACGGGTAGGCCATGAGTCACTGGTGAGTAACTGTTGTCACTCATTTCCCAACGTCTCGTCTCTTCTCACAATTCAAGTTCCTAGAATCAACCCACCCGCGCCTGCAACATGGCTTCATCCCAGAGGTCACAATCAGCTACCCGATACCCGTACCCTACCCGTACCCGGCCGGGTACGGGTAGGGTAAGGGTACGGCCGGGTACGGGTACGGGTACCCGTTTGCGACCTAGGTGCGGCCGGGTACGGGTACGGGTAAGGAATCACAACCCGTTTGCGACCTCTGGTCTCTGCTTACAATTATTAACGGCCTTCATGATGGTGGGCACGCCCAAGTAAAACTACGTGGCCAGGAGTCGGAGCCATTTCCTTTTCAGTTTGGAGTGCGACTGGGATGTCCTCTGGCTCCCATATTATTTAACATCTATTTCGACCACGTAGTTCGTGAAGCCTTCGATGGCTGTACCGGAGGAATTTCCATCTGGTAAGATGCAACAAGAGGCTTATTGATGCCCGGGTGCGGTCAAGGGATGGATCGCTATTGGTCAACCATATTACATATGCTGATGATGTGTGATTGCTGCTCACTCAGAGGAGGAGTTGAATGCGCTGCTGCTGAACCTGAAGCATGCCACTAAGAGGTGGAGCCTTGCCATCAGCCCTACCAAAACTAAGCACCTGCCTGGGTATTTTGTACCATTAAACACTCCACCCCCACATATCCCAATTAGTGATGGGGCAGTTGTGTAAACAGTGTAACGTTTTCCATACCTGGGTAGTGTGCTCATGACCGGCTCTGGTTTGACAACAGAGGTCTCAGCCCGAATCAGTCGAGTTGCATTATCTTTTCATCGGTTGCGTAAAGCTGTGTAGATGCTACCTGGTCTGTGGTTCCACACGAAGCTTCAGGTCTTCTCGGCCACAGTCATTCCCTCCCTTCTCTACGCTTGTGAAACGTGGACCTCCCTAATGGAACATCTTCGCTAGTTAGAAACATTCAGGCTGGCCTGCCTACGATCCATCCTGGGTTTAACCGGCTGGATCAAGAAGAGCTCAGATATCCTTGAAAGAGAGGAGCGATGCTCACATCAACAACCTGATCGCCGGGTGGCTAAACACACAGCAATTTGGCAAAATAGGGGGCACAGGTGGTGCATCGGTCAGTCATCTCAGTCAGGCGACCCATGGCACCTGGGTCTGTCCCATGAACTCCTGCCAGCGGGAGTTCGACACTTCACGTGGCCTCAACGTGCACCTAGCCTGGCACAATCGTCGTGGTGATGTCACCACCACTTAGTGGCGAATGGCGGTTGTTGTTGTTGACTGATTAGCGCACTTCGCTATGAACCCCAGCCATCCGAGTTCGATTTCCGCTCACGGCCACCAACAGCCCGTGACGATTATCAGAACAGGTCCTGTGCCTCCCGTAGGTGGACTCAGCGTCAAATCAGTACCAGGTGTGGTATGTAAACATCACCACTGATGAGACAAAGGCGACCGGAGATGATGTTAGCCACCCCCCAATTTTGTGCCGTGCAGGCCTTCATAGGTGCTCGCTAACAACACTTGACCCAACAATCTGTTAGGGCTATTCGGGAGATCTTTGTCTTTATTTGTGTCTGTGCGTTTGAGACAGCTGCCTGCCCTGTAGCGCACACAGTACACGCAGTACACACACAGCTGTCCGGCAATGGGAAGCCCCGAGTCTGGATGGTGGCTGTTAAAGTGCCTCCTACGTAGATGGCTGGGTAGGGGAGGGTGGACAGGACTTGCTTTTCCCAGCTCGCACTACAGGCGATGGGGAGTGGGGGGTGCAAGTAGACTATTGGGTATTGTGGAACCCGCCCAACTTGCTAGGGTGTCTGAGAAAGTGATCAGTTGTTGCTTGGTGGCGGTGGCAGTTTCGGACGTAGGTGGCGTTGCCATGCTTGGCATCTGGGCAGTATGGCAGGGAGGTCGTGGCCCTTGTTGGAGCATTGGCCCGGCATCTTCTGTTCCAATGTGGGGTTTGCTCGCAGGCAAATTACGTCGGCGGAGCATTGGGCAGCAAGGACTTCAGCGAGGCTGTGGCTTGCTGCCGACAGGGCCTTCGATGTGGTGTGACTTTGGGGCGGTTTCTTCTCGTATCAGGGAATTTGACGAGGATTCTTTGAGGCTCTTCTCTCACGAAGAGTCTCTTAGAATCTAGACCACTTGTAGGATCATTCATTACCCCAGGCATACCTGAGCACTGACGGGGGGGGGGGGGGGGGGTGGGGGGGGGTGCGGCGACGGGAACGCTAATCTATTTCTCCCCGTGGTGGTGGTTGTTGGGGGAGCTGCAGCTAATTCCACAACCTTCTGCACTCCACTCTCTTCAGATCACCCAAAGCACCATGAACTCGAGCATCATCACCGCCACCGCCGCCACCGCCGCCAATGACAACGCCACTGCCGCCACCTCGTCCACCTTCGGACCATCGGAGCTGCTCTTCCTCCTTCTCCCCGTGCTCATGCTCTCCCCGATCGGCACCTCCTCCTCGGCCGCCACCCAATTCGCCGCCTTCTCGGCGATCTTTGCCGCATACGCGGCGGCCACGGCGGGCAACGCTCTCCTCGTCGTGGTCATCGCGCGCGACCGGGGCCTCCGCTGCCGGCCCATGTATGCCCTCATTGGCGCGCTCGCCCTCACTGACATAGCCGCCGCCTCCGCCGTCCTGCCGCGCCTACTGGCGAACGTCGCGGCGGGCGGCGGCGTTGTCTCGCTGGCCGAGTGCGTGGTGCAGATGGCCTTCATTCACCTATCGATCCGCACGCAGGGTTACGTGCTGGCCCTCATGGCCATCGACCGCTTCGTGGCCGTCGTGCACCCCGCCTGCGCTACGGCGCCCTCGTCTCGGTCCGCGGGGCCCTCGCGTCCACGGCGGCCGCCGCCCTGGCGTCGGCCGCGATGGTGGCGGCCAATGTGGCGACGGTCGCCCGCCTCGGTTACCGCTGTCGCGGCGGCAATGGCAGCAGCCTGGCCGCGCTTGTGATCCGAACGCCTTTCTGTGACTTCATGAGCATCGCGTCGATGTCGTGTGGCAGCGACAACCTCGGCGCGCACGCGGCCATGAGCTACGCCATCACGGCGCTGACCGTGGTGCTGCCGGCGCTCCGCCATTGCCGCGGCGTATGCGCTCGTGTTCATCGAGTGCCGCAGGCCCGGCCTACGCGGCACCGGCATCGGCAAGGCAGTGAGGACGTGCGGCACGCACCTCATCGTCGTTGCGATCTTCTACGCGGCGATCCTGCTGTCGCTCGCCAACAGCGTCGCGTTCGGCGCGTCGGCGCAGGGCGCGCGTTCCGTGGTGCAGGCGTTTCTCTGCACCGCTCCCTTCGTGCTCAACCCCGTGGTGTACGGCGTGAGGATGGAGAGGATCAAACGCGGCGCGCTGAGGCTCTGCGGGGCCAGGGTTGGTCCCCACTGTCACACAGCACCAGCGGCGTGGCGTGTCCCCGGAGAGAGAGAGGAGGTGACACGAGATTAAGACTGGGGGGTTGGGTGAGGTTAGGTTAGGAGAAAGGGCCGGATTAAGCTTCTGGTGGGCACTTCTGTTTCGCGGGCCACCGCTGATAACTTTATACAGTTGAAATAAAAAGAACATCTCGAAAAGTTAATCTCCGGTGTTAATTTCTCTCTCGAATTATGAAAAAAAAAGATTGACATTGACACGACTGTGCCTACTTCGTCTATACACCGTGCCTATCGTTGCCAGATAAAATATATTTATTCAAGAATAAATCTTGGTTACATTTTGAGTTTTCGGAGGCCCTAGGCACAGTGGGTGGGTGCGTGGTTGGGTGGGAGAGTGATTGTGTGAATGAGTGAGCGAGTGAGTGGGTGAATTTATGAGTGGGTGGCTGGGTGAGTGTGTGGGTGAGTAGGCCTGAGGCATAGTGTCTACTGTGACCCATTGGATAATACGGCCCTGGTGGGTGTGAGTGAGTGGGTGAGTGATTGTGTGAATGAGTGAGCGAGTGAGTGGGTGGCTTTAGTACGTTTATCATGTGTACAGAATCGTTATTAAGGCTATAACTGATAACCAAATGAAGTCCTCATATTTTGCTTGGAGTCACAATACAATATATAGCGACGTCTGTTATGAATTTTCAATTGAACCATGTTATATTGTCCGCTAATAGCACTGTTTCCTACAGCGCTATCAGTAACGCATCTTCATATGAACCACATTATAGCGACCTCCTATATCGCTGCTAGGAACGCATCTTCTTGGGAACCGTGTTATAGCCACCTCCTTTAGCGCTGTTGGTAACGCATTCACATAGGAACCACATTAGAGCGACCTCCGATATCGCTGTTGGTAACGCATTCACATAGGAACCACATTAGAGCGACCTCCTATAGCGCTGTTGGTAACGTATTTCCATAGGAACCACATTATATCCACCTCCTATATCGCTGTTGGTAACGCATTCACATAGGAACCACATTATAGCGACCTCCTATAGCGCTGTTTGTAAAACATCTCCATAGGAACCACATTATAGCGACCTCCTATAGCGCTGTTGGTAACACATCTACATAGGAACCACGTTATAGCGACCTCCTGTCGCACTGTTCCGTATCGCGCCCCCTTCATCAAGAACGCATCCTGAGCACTATACGAGTTAAATATAACTCAGTATACGGTGCGTTCACAGCCGGCTGTCCCGAACCGATTGTTAGCACAGGTCGACTTGAGAGAAATCGCGTCTGACGGAACGGCACCTTCCGTGGGAGATGGAGCGGCGAATGAAAACAGTCCTGGGGTGTGCGAGTGACAGTTGGGTTGCTGCATCGATGGATCATGAGAAGTGGTGGATGTGGTAGTGGCGAGAGGGTAGGATGCCTCTATTATCCAGCAGTGGATTGACCATGGCTGATCGTGCTGGTGATGATGAACCATGAATAAAAATGGCCTGGTGATGTTGTGTCTGTGTATGTCATTGTGGGGAGCGGTGGCGCAGCGGTTAGCATGCTGCGCTGTGTACCGAGTGACCCGAGGTCGATTCCCGCTCACGGCCACCAACACGAGCAGTGACGATTATCCGAAGCGGTTCTGGGCCTCCACTAGGTCGACTCAGCCTCAAATGAGCACCTGGTGCGGTGCGTAAAATCGTCACCACGAGGGAGACAATGGCGATGGGGCGTGACGCTGGCCAACCATCCCCTCGTGTCCCGTGCCGGCCTTAATAGGTGCTCGCTAAAAGCACTTGCCCCCTAAAATATGTTCATGCTACACGGGGAATATTTCGTTTCTTTCGTGTCATTACGTCGGTGCATTGTTTGCGTCTTAACAATTGGAGGCAGTCGCCCTCCAATAACAGCGGAGGGCAGAGGGGCAACATTCACAGCAATGAACAGATCACCGGGCGGGATAAAACGCAGAAAGTTTACACAGTAGGGGGTACAGGCGGTGCATCTGCCCAGTCATGTCGGTCAGTCCAACCCCATTGCACCTGCTGGGTCTGTCCGGTGACCTCCTGCACCCTGCCTGGCACAGCAGTCAACCCATGGAACCTGCTGGGTCTGTCCCGTGACTTCCTGTACCAAGCTTGGCACACCAGTCAACCCATGGCACCTGCTGGGTCTGTCCCGTGACCTCCTGCACCCAGCCTGGCACAGCAGTCAACCCATGGCACCTGCTGGGTCTGTCTCGTGACCTCCTGCACCAAGCCTGGCACAGCAGTCAACCCATGGCACCTGCTGGGTCTGTCCCGTGACCTTCTCCTGCACCTAGCCTGCCACAGTAGTCAACCCATTGCACCTGCTGGGTCTGCCTGGTGACCTCCTCCTGCACCTAGCCTGGCACAGCAGTCAACCAATGGCACCTGCTGGGTCTGCCTGGTGACCTCCTCCTGCACCTAGCCTGGCACAGCAGTCAACCCATGGCACCTGCTGGGTCTGTCCCGTGACCTTCTCCTACACCTAGCCTGGCACAAGCGCCGTGGTGATACCTAAACACGTACCCAAATCCCACGCCCCAAACTATCCACCCCACACACGCACATAAACACGTATGTACCCACACGCGTACCCACACACGTACCCACACGCGTACCCACACACGTACCCACGCACATAACAACGTACGTACCCACACGCGTACCTACACGCGTACCCACACGCGTACCCACACGCGTACCCACACACGTACCGACACGCATACCTACACACGTACCCACACACGTACCTACACACGTACCCAGCTCTGTTGAATGCTTTACGGGGTGATCGTTGTCTTGCGTGTGGGTGTGCTGACACCAATCAAAGACAAAGATCCACCGTATAGCCTTTCAGAGACTGCTGGGGCAAGTGCTGTTAGCGAGCACCTATGAAGGCCGGAACGGCACACGAAAGGGTGGGTGGCCAACACCACGCCCGGCCGCCTTTGTCTCCCCAGTGGCGATGTTTACTACGCACCGCACCAGGTACTCATTCGAGGCTGAGTCGACCTAGGGGAGGGCCAGGACCGGTTCAGATAATCGTCACTGGTGTTGGCCATGAGCGGGAATCGAACCCGGGTCGCCAGGTTTGTAGCGCAGCGTAGCGCTAACCGCTACACGACCGCCTTTGTCTCCTTACACACACACACGCGCGTACGTACACATACACACACACACACGTACACACGTACAAACACACACCGACACTCACGCTTTGACCACCGGCATGGGCCCACAATCCCCGCGTGGGACGCCACTGAATCCACCGAGTCCACGAGCTCACAAGTTGCCAATGACACCCGCCCATGCCGAGCAGTAACACTCCCACAGGTACGACACAGAGGGGGGGGAGGATGGGGGTAGAGGAGGAGAGGGGGCAACTGCCCTGTCCTCTCTCTCATCCCCCTCCCCTCCCACAGCCATAGCCCCTCCCCCAGGCGAGACTCAGAGGTGTGGACAGCGATAAATAGTCGGGTAAGCACCTGCCCGCGACTCACCTGCTCACTCAACCGCGGCAATCGGCAGGTGAGGTGTGTGGTTGTACGACGCAGGGTCAGCAACGCACCTGCTTACGACTCACTCACACCATTCACCTGCGGAATTCGACAGGTGAGTGAGTGTGGTGTTACAGAGTCAATCACACACCTGCTTACGACTCACTCACCCATTCACCTGCAGAATTCGACAGGTGAGTGAGTGGTGTGTTACAGAGTCAATCACACACCTGCTTACGACTCACTCACCCATTCACCTGCGGAATTCGACAGGTGAGTGAGTGGTGTGTTGCAGAGGTCAATCACACACCTTGCTCACGACTTACTCACCCATTCACCTGCGGAATTCGACAGGTGAGTGAGTGGTTGTGTTACCGAGTCAATGCACACACCTGCTCACGACTCACTCACGCCAGCTTCACCTGCGGAATTCGACAGGTGAGTGAGTGGTGTGGTTACAGAGTCATCCAAGTCACACAGCACCTGCTCACGACTCACTCACACACCGTTCACCTGCTGAATGCTACAGGTGAGTGAGTTGTAGTGTCACAAAGTCAATCACAACCTGCTCATCACGACTCAACTCACCCATTCACCTTGGGCGGAAATTCGACAGGTGAGTGTGAGTGGGGGTGACGCAGAAGTCCAGTCCACGCCACCCTGCTCACGAAACTCACTCCACCTATTCACCTGTGGCATTTGACAGGTGAATGGGTGGTGGTTCACTGGGTCAGTCCACCTGGCCCACGACTCCACTCACCCATTCACCTGCGGAATTCGACAGCGTGAGTGAGTGGTGGGGTACAGAGTCAAGCACACACCTGCTCACGACTCACTCACCCATTCACCTGCGGAATTCGACAGGTGAGTGAGTGGTGTGTTACAGAGTCAATCACACACCTGCTCACGACTCACTCACCCATTCACCTGCGGAATTCGACAGGTGAGTGAGTGGTGTGTTACAGAGTCAATCACACACCTGCTCACGACTCACTCACCCGTTCACCTGCGGAATTCGACAGGTGAGTGAGTTGTGTGTCACAAAGTCAATCACACACCTGCTCACGACTCACTCACCCATTCACCTGCGGAATTCGACAGGTGAGTGAGTGGTGTGTTACAGAGTCAATCACACACCTGCTCACGACTCACTCACCCGTTTACCTGCGGAATTCGACAGGTGAGTGAGTGGTGTGTTACAGAGTCAATCACACACCTGCTCACGACTCACTCACCCATTCACCTGCGGAATTCTACAGGTGAGTGAGTGGTGTGTTACAGAGTCAATCACACACCTGCTCACGACTCACTCACCCGTTTACCTGCGGAATTCGACAGGTGAGTGAGTGGTGTGTTACAGAGTCAATCACACACCTGCTCACGACTCACTCACCAATTCACCTGCGGAATTCGACAGGTGAGTGAGTGGTGTGACCAGAGTCAGTCACGCACCTGCTCACGACTCACTCACCTATTCACCTGTGGCATTTGACAGGTGAATGGGTGGTGTGTCACTGGGTCAGTCACCTGCCCACGACTCACTCACCTTCACCGCGGAATTCGGTAGGTGAGTGAGTGGTGTGACGCAGTCAGTCACGCACCTGCCCACGACTCACTCACCCATTCACCTGCGGAATTCGACAGGTGAGTGAGTGGTGTGTTACAGAGTCAATCACACACCTGCTCACGACTCACTCACCCATTCACCTGCGGAATTCTACAGGTGAGTGATGGTGTGTTACAGAGTCAATCACACACCTGCTCACGACTCACTCACCCGTTTACCTGCGGAATTCGACAGGTGAGTGAGTGGTGTGTTACAGAGTCATCACCACCTGCTCCGACTCACTCACCAATTCACCTGCGGAATTCGACAGTGAGTGAGTGGTGTGACGCAGAGTCAGTCACGCACCTGCTCACGACTCACTCACCTATTCACCTGTGGCATTTGACAGGTGAATGGTGGTGTGTCACTGGGTCAGTCA